>NC_134703.1:16962938-17255438 GCF_043290135.1 Rhipicephalus microplus
ACGCAGTTTCTATACTGTGCTGCAAGGGTAAATGTGATGGGGCGTTGCTGCATTCACGCAAATGTTGTTTTATTGTTCAGACTAAAAAGTAAATAAACATACATAAAGGGGAGAAGAGGAGGACGGTTCCAGTGACGTAATCTTTTTTTCAATTTTTTTGCGTGTTTTCATATTGCCTGCGTATTTGCTTCAAGTCTGTAGGACATGGTGAATTCGAAACTGGCGCACCATGCTTGCGCACCACAAAGTAGGCTGAAGAAGCTGAATCACTCCCCTGTGAGCCATCACCCTCGCTGTTTACCCTGAAGAAAGCAAAAATAAACAGAAGCATAAAGCAATCTCTTCCCGTATGGCATCGTAATTTATGACATCAAAGCACTGCCTGGAATCCTCACGAGGACTTTGCCGATCAGACAGCAACATAATCGGAATGCTTCTTAGACGCACCCGGGAAAAAGTCTCATGATAATACAAAATGTGTTGAACAAAGGTTTTATGGTGTGGTTGCCTTATTTATGCTTCGAGTAATGAAGGAAAGCATTATAATACTACTTCGTTACAATCATACTCCTGTCACAGACGTGCGAATGAACGTGGTGGGGATAGGGCGAGTCACATCGACTCACTCAGACTAGGTGAACCAGTGAGTGTGACTCTGGGTGAGTCCGACTCAAGAAAATTTCGGCCATTCTGAATCCGAATGAGCCCCAAGCAAAATATATATTTTCTCGAGAGAGTCAAAGTGAACTTAAGCTTTCTTTAGTTCACTTATGGCTTCATCTACTCATCTTCACCAATATTACCTGCCTGCTTGAATTGTCGTTTATACTCACGTTTACTTGCACGCACCCCAAACCAGTATCGTTGCTAAACGATTTAAATATTTATTTATGAGAGCTGTGGAAAGAGTGAGACGCAGCCTTGACCTACGTCTGCCAATTCTTTCAGAGAAGTTCTTGATAAATATATCCTATGTTGGCTTTTGCAAGAAAAAATTGTCCATACTCGTTTACAGCCACTGATAACTGGTATTTTGATGTGCTATATCAAATTGCACCAAACGGAGCACCGCTTTGCAGCACAGGGTCTCGTTACCTTTGATCAATGGCAGTTATCTTTTTTATGAGCTATTTTAAAGGAAAAAAATGCCGACATTATGCGGACGAGCTCTTGTCTAGCCTGTGTTGAAGTTCATTATCTCTTCACTTTCAAAGTTTAAAGATTTAAGCTGAAAATTCAGCAGATTGCGTGTACCTTGGGAATTGATGTTAAGCAAAGCATGCGCAGGGAAAGTGACATTGTTGTAATTTTTTTATTGAGCGAAACATTACTAAACGACGCTATTATATGTAAAAAATGTTGTACGCACAGACATGTGCTAAAACGTGGCATGTTTACTATTGCGTAATGATTCCGGTTGCAACACCAGAAGAGCACAGCTGGTATATATGTAGCGCTTGTGCCAGCAAAAATGGCGCCCGTCAACACTGCTAGATCAAGAAGCATCAGAGGATGACGCTTCACTAGAATTGTCGATAACCCAACGAGATGGCTGTTTGATAGGAGTACGTATGTAGTGTTTGTAGGACTGGATTTCCAGAACTGCAAAGACAATTGCCGTTTCCCCAAAGCCCTTCGATGCTTCACTAACATTACGGTCTACTTGAAAGGTATTTTGGAGACCTGGAGCGTCTATGAGGTAGAATCCTTGATTACAAAGGAGAATTCCGCGGTACGACTCTTGCTGGCACAATGGTACTGTAGGGCCCTCGTTTCGATGGCACACAAAACGGAGAGCATGCTACTGCAAAAGGAAGAAAATAAAGACGCTGCTTGGCGGTGGCACGTGACGCCAAGGCTCGCGTTTATCGCTGACGTCGATGGTCGCTCAGGTGTCTCTTTCCTTCGCTCCTGTGGCGTAAGCCTACAAGTGTTGACCTAGGATGAAGAAAATGACTGATCCGAACGCTCCCTCAACTGAACAAGCCTCACGTCTGCAGGACGTCTCAGCGGTGCAACGGCGTCCCCCATCTTTTTGGTCCCAGAACCATCATATTTAGTTTCACCAGGCCGATGCGCCATTCTCGTTGTACCAATATGCCTCGGAAAGGATCTGCTACTACCACGTGTCCTCAGTTGTTCCTCCTGATGTTTCGAGTGAACTCTCCGACGCCCCGTCAAATCCCACGGACACTACGCCTTATCTGCACCTTAAGGTCTAGGGCTGGAGCGATGCATGCCTTCCGGACGCATACGCCTACAGCAGCTCCTAAAGTGCATCTCCCAACTACTGCGTCGAATGCAACAGCCTCTTGCGAAACACGGCGTGTCAACTCACTGAGCGTTATTTCGCGCGCTCTTCCTCAAACGTCTCTCCCAGCCGATCCGCCAAGTCCTCGCGGCGGCCGGTGACGTCAACACTGACAGGCTGGAGCAGCTCACTGATCCGGTTTACAAAGGGACCTCCCCGTTCATGAACGCCGTCTCCAACACCAAGGGACACGGCGATTTCGCGACTTGACGCCCGCATCGATGAACTCGCCTCCTCAATTGCTGCACTCCGAAGCCCCCTCTAGGGGGCTCTTACGCCTCGTTCCAGTCATCAAGCTCTCGACGCACACGATAATCTCGGAGTCCCAGTTCTCCACCTCTCTGCTAGTACTACAGGTGTTTCGGACCCCGAGCCAGGAGGTGGAAACAACCCTGTTGGTGGCCGAAAACACACGCCGGTATTCCTGACGGTGGTGTCTGATCTTTCTGCTGATGCCAGCTTTTAGATGCGAAGCTTTTTAGGACCAACCCAGGGGGCGTCCACCCCACTCCACAAAACCCATACTAAAAGTAAACACCTGCACAAAGAAAAAAAGAAAACATGTGTAAAAGTCGGCTTCATGTGTACATAAATCAAGGATGCATCACGATACGTGATTACAGTGTCGTCCGTCTGTCCATCCGTCTATGCATCTGTCTGGCCGTCGATCTGTCCTATTATTTGTCTCTCCGCCTATCTGTCCTTTCATACGTCCATCCGTCAGTGAATCCGGGCATACATCCACCCGTCCGTTCATCCGCGCGACGGCTGTTCATCTTTCCAACCTTCATACTAGTCGGTGACATCAATGTAGGCATTATGGCCTTTAGGAGCTATAGCTTCGCCAACTTGTCCTCATACACTTCATGACTTTCTCTAAACGCTCTCGAATTAAAATAGCTAATATCTGTTCGCGCCATTCTTTGGTTGATATAAATTGTCAATCACCTCCAGTGCACTGCACTTAATTACAGTTGAGCTTAACCTGACGTGACGGCTGTATCGTAGGAGTACATGTGTAATGTTTATGAAGTTGCATAGCTAGCCCTATGTCCCCAATACACGCTTCACGAACATTAGGGTCTGTCTGAAAAAAAAGTTGGAAGACCTGGCATTGCTCTGTGGTGGAATACTTGATTGCCACGCAGCATACTGGGGTTCGGTTCTGGCGAGGACCCTGACATTTTCCCCTTGCAATCGTTGCGTCAACGCTCTCCATGTCCACTTTTACGGGCGAAGCTCCTTAGGCCGTGGATCGCTCCCTGTTCCGTATGTAGTATCATGGGCCTGGTAGTATGTAGTCACCTCTAGTTTGACTTGCTTATTAGATGGCGTTGTGCATACGTCCTTTATAACTACATTGCGTTAGTGGTTTTAACTGAATATCCGCAGAGTGAATGATGACGAGTGGGGCGCAGCATCCGTCCATGCTTCCGTCCGTCCATTCATTTTTGTGTCCGCCCATTCGTACGTCACTCTGTGCGTCCGTGCCTCTGTTCGTCCGTCCATCCGGACGCATGGGTGGTGGACAGACGGATGTGCCGAAGCACGGACGAACTGACGGAAGCAATGACGGATGCACGGACGCACGGACGGACGGAAACATGGATAATTGGAGAGACATACGGACGAGTGGACAGAAGTACGCACACTCGGACGGACGGATGGTCACTTTGCTTTACTCATCATCATTCACTCCATGGATATGCTGTAATTTATTTCTTAACGCTTACATGTTAAGAGTACTCATATCTGTACTCACCGTTCCTGCGTTGATATAAACTGTAAATCTGTGGCACATTCCTGCATACCACTGGCACATACCTGCTCGCGGGTATGTTCGACGCGTTAGTAGGAGAGAGAGAGAGAGAAAATTTAATGCGGAAAGGCAGGGAGGTTAACCAGAAAACATATCCGGTTTGCTACCCTGCACTGGGGAAGGGGTAAAGGGTAAAGGGAGGAAGAGAAGCACAAACACACACACACACACTCGCACACAGTAGTGTCACAATCGTTCAACGAGGCGGGTCACTCGCAGAAACTTCATCAGCGCCTTCGTTGCTTTCTGGCGTGAGGCTCGATCTTTCCGACATTCCAAGATTGACTGCTCAGAAAATGGCTGGTCGTCGAGGCGAGCAAACACTGCTGAGAGGGACTGTCGCTGAGAGCTGTACTGGGGGCACTGACATAAAATATGTTCAATTGTTTCGTCATTGTCGCAATGGTCGCATGTAGCGCTGTCTCTCATTCCGATGCGGCAGGCAAAAGCGTTCGTGAAAGACACCCCAAGCCACATACGGCAGAGAAGGGTCGTCTCGGATCGGGGTAGGCCAGATGGAATAGTAAGTCGTAGGCATGGGTCCAGGCGGTGAAGACGGGTGTGGAGAAAACCGGGCGTATTCCGCATAGACCTTGCGACATCCTGCGCAAGCGTATTAATCTTTGCTGCTGCGTCGCTTCTTGATAGTGGAATAGGTTCCATCACTCCATTTTCGTGAGCATTCTTAGCTGCATTGTCGGCATGTTCGTTACCGATGATGCCGCAATGGCCTGGTAACCACTGAAAAGATATGTCATGTCCTTCGTCTATTAGGTGATGGTACAGTTGTCGTATTTCGAGCGCCAATTGGTCTTGAGGTCCACGACGTAGAGCATTGTGTAGACATTGGAGAGCTGGTTTCGAATCAGTAAAAATGCTCCATTTTTGTGGTGTCTCTTGGTCAATCCTGCGGAGTGCGCTGCGGAGTGCCGCGAGCTCCACGGCTGTCGATGTCGTCTTGTGTGACGTTCTGAACTGGATGGTTTCGGCTCTTGCTGGGAAGATCACAGCTCCTGCAGATCCTCCAACAGTTGTCGAGCCATCCGTGTAAAGTTTGACATGATCTTTGTATTCTTCGTGTAGCATGAGTAGAATCATCTGCTTTAAAGCTGGCGCCGAGAGCTCCGCCTTCTTGCGAATCCCCGGCACTGTCAAGCGCAGTTTTGGTCGGTCCAAGCACCAAGGAGGTGTTAGTATCCGTTCCGGAGGCGTGTAGACTGTTGGAAGGCACTCACGGAAAGTCAATACTCTCTTACAGAAGGAGGCACTCGGTCGATCTTCTGGAAGCGAAGCTAGGTGGTGGGCAGGGGCGCGAGCAAGGTGTCTAATATGAGCTCTAAGCACCTCCAAAGTAATGTGCACTGTGGCCGGATGATCTTTGGCGATTGCGATGGTTTCCGCTGTTGATGTACAGCGTGGTAATCCAAGACAAACTCTGAGTGCCTGGCCCTGGGCGTTTTCTATTGTGCGTATACTGCTTTTGCAAGCGTTCGTCAGAACCGGCAAGCTATACCGCAGGTACCCCAGAAACAGCGTTTTGTACAAATGCAACATCGCGTGCACTGATGTGCCCCACGTTTTGCCTCCGAGGAACTTGAAAAGTTGTGCGATGGCCGTTAGGCGCTTCTTTAGAGTGGCCACATGGGGACTCCAGCAGAGATTTCGATCGATCGTGACCCCCAAAAACCTGTGGGTCCTGGCGTAGCAGACACTGTGTCCATCGATGGTGATGGGAAATGACGTCATTGCCTTCCGCGTGAACGCGACCAGCGCCGATTTCTCAGGAGAAATCTCGAGGCCTTGTTCTCTAAGGTACGCCGATATTGAATTCGCTGCTTTCTGGAGTCTCGCACGTACCTGAGGACGTGTTACACCTGATGTCCAGGCACAAATATCATCTGCATAGAGAGATATCTGCACGGAATCTGGTATGCGTTCAACGAGACCGATCAGAACCAGGTTGAACAGTGTGGGGCTCAATACACCACCTTGAGGAACACCACGGTGTGTATAATGTTCAGAAGTCGGCCCATCATCAGTTTGCATAAACAATGATCTCATATGTAGGTAGCATTGGATCCAGCGGTACACTCGCCCACCCAAACCAACTGACTCGAGGGCGTCAAGTATGGCTTCATGAGAAACATTGTCATATGCTCCTTTGACATCTAAAAATAGTGCGACAGATAACCGTCTGCTCATTTTCTGGTGTTGTACGTAGGTCACCAGGTCAATGACATTGTCAATGGAGCTCCGAAGACGACGAAAACCGGCCATGGCGTCTGGATATATTCTATGGCGTTCTAGGAACCACTCGAGTCTGGCAAGGATCATTCGCTCCATCAGCTTCCCTACGCAACTAGCCAGCGCTATTGGGCGGTATGATGTCAGCTCTAGAGGCGATTTTCCAGGTTTGAGAAGTGCAACCAACCGGCTTGTTTTCCACTCTCTGGGGACTGTTCCATCTCTCCAAGACTCATTGAATACTTCCAGCAAAGCACTTCGTGCTCGATCACCGAGATTGCATAATAGGCGGTATGATATGCCATCCGGCCCAGGCGATGACGATCGATTGCATGAAGCAAGAGCCATATTCAGTTCTTCCATTGAAAAAGGCAGGTCCAGGTGCGGGTCCAGTGAATGTGGCGTGTAATCAGCAGTAAGGGCTTCTGTGCAATTTGGCGGGCCCGCAATCTTCCTACAAAAGTCTTCCGCTACCTCGATATCCCTTCTATTTTGGAAAAGGGCCAAGGCTTTAAACGGAAAACGTTGTTGAGGAAATATGCGTAGGCCTCGCACGGTTCGCCATATTTGAGAAAGCGGTTTGCGAGGGTCTAGACTCGCGCAAAATTTCGCCCACCGTTGAAACTCCAGTTTGTCTATACGACGCTGGATCTTCTTTTGCATGCGCCTGGCCATCCGTAGATCTTGAATGGATTTTGTGCGTCGATATCTACGCTCCGCACGCCGACGAATCGCACGGAGTCGCTCTAACTCCATGTCCGTTTCTGAGGGCCTTGAAGAATATGCCAGCGTGCGCATCGCACTCTGCGCTGCTTGTTTGATCGCTTGCTCAATGCCAGAGGTTAAGCCTTTTTCACAAGTGTGTTCAATGTTGGTTGTGAATGCTGAAAGATCGATCCTCCGTACGGTTTTCGGCGGGTGGTCGCTAGCAAAGCCTTCGATGGTGAGATAACTGGGGATGTGATCGCTACCATGTGTCTCGATGTCTAAAAACCACTTAACGCTTGTGGCGAAGCGACGTGACACGAACGTCAAGTCCAAACAGCTGCTGTACGTTAATCCTCGCAGAAATGTAGGGCTCCCATCATTAAGTAGAGACAGTTCATGAGTCGATACAAATGAAGCCAGCCTCCGGCCCGTGGTATTGACTTTTGAACTTCCCCAGATTGGGTGGTGGGCGTTGAAGTCTCCTATAATTATCCACGGATCCGGGACGCTCGAAAGAATGTCATCCAGTCTTTGGCAATCAAAACGGGCTGAGGGAGATAAGTAGACACCTATTAATGTGAAGGTGAGGGTTTTCTGCTTCACAGTCAGGCAAATATATTGGTTCTCATCATGAGGCGACACAGGTTGAATGATGTAGGTAAGCTCCCGACGAATATACACAATGACCTTGCTGCTTTCGTTTCGGGTTTTGGACGGGATTGATTCGTAGCCGGATAGCCTGATCGGGTTTGATAATTTCGGTTCACATATTACGATGATTGGGAAACGGTTAGAAAACACGTACTGACGAAAATCGGAAATCCGTGATCTAAGTCCTCTTGCGTTCCACTGGATGACTGATGCTTCTCTGACGTCTTTGCGGAACGATTGTTGATCTCCTGCCATGACTCTACGCGAGGGAGGCGAGGACTGGGCTCAGCGCGTCCAACACCTGTAACCCGCTTCGAGCGGTTGGAGTTCCCAGGCTTCTTAGTATGTCTGCCATGACAGCGACGAGGGATCGTAACATCGGGATGATCTGTCGATCGACCCTTGACACATCCTCAACGGAAGTAGACTCGGTGGAAGGTGTAGGGCGGCGAGGCCTCGCAGGAGGCTCCTTTGCCGGCTGCGTACGCGGAAGCGTAGGCCACTCATCCGCAGCTGTGAGCTTCTCCACTTCATTTCGCTTCGTGCTTACTACTTCTCTCGTGCTCGGAGGAAATGGGTTATGCGCAACACTCTGTCCTACACGCCTCCGTCGGCGACTACGTCGCCGCCGTACCCTTTCAGCAGCCTCTCTGTGGGTTGAATTGTCCCTAACCATTTGTTTGATAATGGCGATTTCCTTCTTAATCCGAGGGCATTCCTTGGATGCAGCATCATGCGGACCATCACAGTTTCTGCACTTCAGACTTGTTGCCCGACATGCGTCTGCAGTGTGCGGCTCAGCGCATCGGGGGCATACTGTGGTGTTTGTACATACACTCTTGATGTGACCAATTTTCATGCAGTTATGGCACTGGAGTGGTTTAGGGACAAATGGTCGAACAGGATGTCGGAAGTGTCCCACTTTGACATGCGACGGAATGGAATCTCCTTTGAACATTATCTTTACACATCGGGTGTTTCCGAGGCGAAGTACATTCGCGATGAGAACTCCTTCGTTCGCTGGTTTTATGAGAGTTGGGAGGTCCGAATTTGCTATGGCCAAATCAATGTCGTAGATTACTCCCGCCGTGCAGGCACCGTCCATTGGAATAACCGGTCGAACTTTGATGCCTCCCAAATCTGATACTCTGCAAAGCTTGTCTATGGCGCTGGCAGTCATTGTGTCCACAGCTAGAATATTCTTCCGCGTGTTCACCCGGATATCCTTAATGTCGTTTGGTGCTACCCCCTCAAAGTACATAGAGAGAGCTTGCCTGTTTACTGCTCGAAGGCTGATGGTGGGGTCCTCGGGCATGAAGAGGATGGTGTGCGGCCAGCATTCTCCTTTTGAATGAGACGTTAATGTCCCTGCTGGTGAAGACGACTTGATACTTCTTCTTTAGTAGGAAAGAATAGGATGACGTACGCGAAAGGATTGATTGATTGATATGTGGGGTTTAACGTCCCAAAACCACTATATGATTATGAGAGACGCCGTAGTGGAGGGCTCCGGAAATTTCGACCACCTGGGGTTCTTTAACGTGTACGCGAAAGGACAGGGACATATTCGTGTCATGACCAGCGATGTTTGTCAATCCATCTTACCTTCCCGCACTAATTTTTAGCTTACTCCAAGTTAAGCGCATGATCACGAGAGCACTCAGACGTAGGCGACTTGATAGGCAGATAGATAAATACTAAAAGTGTTGGCAGTGCGTAAGGAAATACTTCGCATTTAAAATTCAGGGATGGCCTTAGCAAGTGATTGCTTAAATAGTAACAAGTTTATTTTTCTTTTGCCAATAGCATGATATAATGAGAGCTAGGCAAGCGTATGGAGGGACTGTAAACTATTTTTGACTACTATTGGTTGTTTCACATGCGCCTAAAAATGTGTACAGGGGCTTTTTTTTTTTCATTTAGGCCCCACAGAAATGCGGTTATGGAGCCTTGAAATCAATTTCGCACCTCCGAAAAAAAAATCTGTGCTTATTTGCTGTTTCGCTTTCCTATTCGAAGTTTTGTCATTTCACGTATAATTTATTGGCTGCTGGTCATTTCCTCCAACTAATTCCTGCCATGTTTTCACGTATTTGCCGCGAACTACTATCCTACAACCAATGTGGCCATTATTTTAGAAATAGCTTGTGTTCGTCAATCACATTGACGGAAGTGGAGGCCATATAGCTTTAGTAAATATTCGACTTTAAGGAATAACGAAAAATAATTGTTAAAAATTTGATGCACCCTTTTCGCGAAGCGCGTGTACACACACACACACACACACACACACACACACACACACACACACACACACACACACACACACACACACACACACACACGAAACAAAATCCATTATCTTTTTTTTTTCAAGCTTCTCAGCATCGGTTTCAAATCTGAAGTAAACGTTCGGCGGTTCTTTAGTTTCCCAAGTTTCGTCATAAATCCGCCAGGTGATTCTATTTAAATGGGTACCTTATTACCTGTAGGGGCACGCGCAAATACTGCATCACGAAAAGACCAAGAAACCATCCACAAGCGTTGGAGGCTCTGTGAACGGCCTCTGAACGATCTTTGTACTCCACTACGTTCAGTCGACGTGTTCCTTACACGAAACTGCGTCAACGATTCGATAACAACTGTCTCAGTGGCGAGAATCACCGTGTTGCAATTGAGGCAAACGAAGTTGACGAAAGTGCAAAAAATTTTTGCATGGCTCGAATCTTATTTTCTTTTTATGCTGTTAATACACTTCTGAGCTTCCATAAAAAAAAAAGAAGCAAGACCAAACGTTTTGGGGTATTACACGCAGTCAACACAATTTTCAAATTTGCCTGATTTCAAGGATGATGTGGCATTCGCGCTGTGTCGTATGAAAGCAAATTAGTGTGGGCAGGCCCAGAAAAGCACGTGAGGTACTTTCACAACCAAAAAACTTTAAAAGTTTGTCAAGTAGTACTAAGCTGAACCAATGTAGTGTATTTCTATTGTCAAAATTATTTTGTTTTATTCAACCGTAACTGCACGAAATCTGTGGGCAACAGAAGAGCTAATGCCTGATTGCGCATGTTCTGCATCTGAATTCTCATGAGAATCGCGTTTGGGGGTAATCGGCCAAGGCATACATGAAGCCAAACTTTTCTTTTTTTTTTAACCATGCTCAGCGAGAATCCCAGGTGGTAAATGAGAAGCAAATGCGAAAGCTTTCTTTTCGATAGAGGAGCGCCATAAAGCTAATGACCGAGTTCCAGGACGTATTTTTCTTTCTTCACTGTTTGAGAAGGGGTGCTGTTCGCACCATTCAAGCCCTTGCGTTGAGCACGAGAGGTAAACACTTGCTTGCTGACTATCGGTGAGTGCTATAAAGATAAGCGACGCTTCCTCTTGTTTTCATAAATACTTTCTTACCACCCTTCAGGTCAGAGAGCATTAGAGACAACGTTTTTCTCCACGCTGATTACGTTAATGCGGCAATGAACATTTGTAAGGTGGTAAGGACCGACAACGGCATTTTTTGAGGGGCCAGGCTCATATTCTTTTCAAAACAAAACAAGCTGCCCTGCTGGATACGCTGAGACAAGGTATTTGTTTCTTAGTGCTGAATTTTTTTGTAATTATTATTCGTTTGCGTTCTTTTTTTTTTACTGAATCAAGCCGGTCCACCACGTGCTTCTAATGGCTATACTTTAGGTATCTCGCACTAGCAAGCGCACAATACACTCTTATCAGTAGCAGTAATAACTATTATAGCAACAGATAAACAACTCCAACATAATTCTGGAAGAAATGCTGTTTTCCTTGAAAAATTGTTACACGATACCGAGCTACCTGATGTGTTCCTTCTAAAAAATAGAATATTTTCTAAGCAACTGCTGCTTTTATGACTAAACAAACATCTGATTCTCAAGGAGCTGCTCAGACGAGCTTTCTTTCACAAAGTGTTCCGATAACTATCACTGCTTTTTTTTATTTCACAAGTTTGAGATTCTCACTACGCTAACGTAATGATACTGGAAACTTACAGATAATTCACTTTATTCAAAGGTCGCGGGTTTGGTCCCTGCAGACGGCAAGTTAATTTTCTATCCACTTCTCATTCTGTACATTCACATTACAGCAATTTTTGACTACACCCGCTATACAAGACTGGAAGTTTGAGTTAGTTGGTGTGTAGTAATACTGGCAAGTTTTCTCAGCACGTGAACATTAGAAAAAGGACAGACTAGACAGAAAAAGGGCTTGGCATCATTGTCTTTTAGTCCTCTTAATTATTGTATCTGACAAAAAAAAAACAGCTCGTTCATGTTAAAATTTTTTCCGTTCATTTATAGCAACGTAGGGTTCTTCAGAGCTATGACCAGGGTTTGGAGACGTGCATGTAGCGCCATCTCTTGTCGGCTATAATAGTCGCCTGCCGTAACCACATGAAATATAAGCGAAAAAAATCAAATCTCACGAAAAAGCTAGTTATCAAAAACGACTCCCGGTTTTATACATCAGATACCTATTTGAGCAGTCCAGAAAACTTACAGTGCAGCACTACAAACCACTTAGCTTCTTGCGGCGCATAACATTTATCAATATCATTCCATGTGTTTCTATGGGCAGTACTCAATTTTCCTGGGAAGCCACACGCTTCGTAATGTGCTACTGAAATTTCCTCAAAATGTACCAGTGGGTTTCTGCTACATATAACCGGGAGTCGTTTTTCCTAACTAACATTTTTCAAGAGTTATGATTTTCTCGCCTCAAATTCCTGCAAATTATTTCTAGTAGAGCGTGTAGTGTTGCCAAGTGTCGCACAATGAAAAAAAAAAAAACGAAGAGTTGGGAATATGCAATGAATATATTTTCAATTAAACAAAAGGTGCATGCAGGAAACTTAAAAAAATGAAAAAAAAATGAGTCAAGGCATGGTTTGATTAGTGTGGGCTGAGCGTGAACTTTGGTTTCGTCTGTCTTGTAGTTAACCATGCATAACTATGCGTGAGTAACTAGAGTACGTTTATGACTGAAGTTATAATTTGCTGCAAGGGGTGATAAATCACGAAAACAGCATTTTTACTGTTTTACTCACATAAACGAATCACGTTTCGCTTCTCCTCTGTGATATGTGCATCATCAGTCGTCCTGCCAGTCCGCCTCACGGCAACAGTGACGTAACTTCGCGTTCTGAAACATTGCCAGATGGGACGCCCAACAGGCATAACAGGCAACATGACGACCCCTTGGCACGATGCTTTAAACACAATGCTAATGTACGTATTTGAGGTGGAATTTCTTCTGGTAGCGGGGCGTTTCTTCATACCTTATCTTTATTTGGAAAGCACGAGAGATACGACAAAGTAAATAAACAGCGTGGAAAACAGGACAGTGACAGAGACGTACAAAGCGCTTCGTTGATCATGCACCAACCGGCCCAAGTAAGCACTTTGGTACACGAGAGACAGCTGTATAACTGAAACAGTCAAACTTACTTTTGTAAGTCTAGTGGAAATGTTTGCCCGAAGCTCCTCATTTTTCTCATGCTCGTGTACGTAGTGGGTAGAAACGTCCTGTTTGCAAGCAGGCTCGCATATCTCGTACTTCCATCCTTCATTAAAGAAAAAAGCTGCAAACACCGCCTGCACTCACAAGTAGTTGCTGGCAGGCACATCAAAACGAATTCATTATTAAGCGGCTACCACTTACGCGTAAATGATTCGCCAAAACTTCTGCAAGCAGGGCATGCACCTAATATGTTGCGTCTCTCGGCGAAACAGAAAAAATACAACATGGTAAACTGAAATCTCACTTCGTTATCTCGTCTCGGAGAAATTCCTCTTCACCTTTGTCTAGGGACGTGCCTTTGTTGGGTTTATTTATGCTCATTTTATGTCACACTTTCTCTAGCATCCCAATGCACCGGTTCCATAGGACAGGAACCTACGGCGTGGCTACCTTCTTCATCTCATTTCATGTCACGCTAACCCTGATAACTGTAGGCGTGCGTTGCGAGATGATCATCATCTTTAATTTCAGCATTTTACCGTCAACTACAAAATGCGGAAAAGGAAGAAGAGATGGCATACTACAGTAAACCATTTTCCAGCCATCACCATGACTCGGCGGTAGCTCGAATTCATTTCACTGGTAACATCTGACGCTCTCTTTTCATTTGCCGGCTGCATATATGTCATTTCGCGATCCACTCAACAGCCACGTATAACATAACCATCAGTTAGCTTTCGAAGATTATTCTAGTAAGCGTGATGGTGTAGTCTTTTGAACACTGTTCCCAATAGCCTTACTTTTGTGCGTGGTAACGGAATCATGTGAAAGCTACGAAATTGTTTGCAGTAACCATCGATGTTGGAAGTATTGGGAGTGATTTCGAATCACAGTCACTCTTCCGACAGGACCTCGCTTCTTGCATGTATATCCGTCCGTATGCATCTCGCCTCTTCTTTGTGTAATATTGCGTACTCTTATTAACAGAATGACTCTGTCTTTACAACCCTTCAGCTATTTTCGTCTGTTGTGAAGTAGTTTAGTCCTTTACCATGCTTTCTAGATATTTTCGATCACATACCCTGCATTTCTACTCTCTTCAGCCTTTCTTCACCTTTATCGTCCTAATGGCCGAGATCCTCATTTGTGGAAATTCGACATCTTCTCTTTCACATAACTTCCGTGTTTTCTCTCTAACGTGTTTGCTCTCTCGTCTTTTCGGGACGACATACCCCAACAATGTCTTCATAAAGATGATGAAAATGATGGGAAAAAATTGGTTCCGAATTTGCCTGTTATACCGCAAATGTAGTCGAAACACGATGGTCTTGCGTCTGGAGAGAGTGAACAAAACGTTTATTTGATGTTCTGCGCAAGAAAATTGGTGAACGGTATTCTGGAGGCGTTAGAGTGCCTCGAGCGCGTAGCGGAGGCGAGCGAGCGCATCGAGGCACGTTAGACACAAGCGCCATCTGGCAGTCATCTTCGAAAACAAAGGCGTGCAGCCCGCGGAGAAATATGCGCTAGTCTCGCAGGTGATAAGGTATAGAACGCAAAGCGACGAGCAGGTGCCACCCGGTGACGTCGTAGCAAAGCGTTGGAAACACATTTTTGAACATCGCGCTGCACTGTCAGCGCAGCGCGATAAACACTACATTCCTTAGTTACTTGTTTGTGCCTCTTCTAGTATAAAGGCAGACATACAAAACTACGAAGTGTTGCCATGGCGCCTCAGATATGTGGAATAATTGCTTTTTAATTGACAATCGCACAACTATGAACGCTAAACCTTGAGCAATATTGGTGGGCGCTGCGAATAGGTTTAACCATTTGGTGCCGTTTGAGGTATCGTTAGGGCGAACAAATAGACAAATGTACAGACAGACAGACAGACAGACAGACAGACAGACAGACAGACAGACAGACAGACAGACAGACAGACAGACAGACACAGTCAGTCAGACACAGTCAGTCAGACAGACAGAGACAGACAGACAGACAGACAGACAGACAGACAGACAGACGGACGGACGGACGGACGGACGGACGGACGGACGGACGGAAGGACGGACCAAAAATTTTCCGTCGAAGGCCCCCAAGAAAGACTGTCGTCTTTGAAAATTTATGACAGTTCAAAGAAAAAAACGGAGGGTTCCTCCTCCAACTGTGGTAACCTCTGCGACAGCTGGACCCACATTTACACCGATGGATCGGTCTCGGCTGACAGCTCCACAGGTGCTGTTGTGATCCCGGCGTACCAGGTCACTATAAAGCTCAAACTGTCGCATAGGACAACATACACAGCAGCGGAGCTTGCCGCCTTACGTGCTGCTATACTTTATATCGCGGAAGCCCGACCTCAAAATTGGGCTGTGTTCTGCGACTCCAAGGCATCCCTTCAGAGCTTGCAATCAGCTTTACGACAGAGGGAGCATCAACAACTAGTGAATGAAATAAGAGACGTGATTCACGAAGTTTTATCGGAAGGACATGACTTGGTGTTCCAGTGGTTACCGGGACATTGTGGTATTGTCGGTAATGACCTTGCTGATAATGCTGCCCGATCCGCCCACGCGGACGCCCAGACAACCCCAATTCCATTGTCGAGAACCGACGCTGCAAGGGGCCTTCACTCGTTCGCTAACACCATGTCGGAAACTTGGCTGAGTGACCCCAGTGTCAGGAACCGCCGCCTACACAAATTGGACCCATCGAGAAAGCTTCAAGTTCTATCGGACCTCTCCCGTCAAGATGCAACTTTACTGTGCCGCCTGTGGTTAGGAGTAGCTTTTACAAAGGCGTACTCTTTTCGCATAGGAATGGCGGATAGCTCCCAATGTGAATCGTGCGACACTGACGAGACAATAGAACATCTACTGTGTTTATGTGAACGTTTTGCGAGCGAACGCAACTTGCTACGCGAAACGTTAGAGACACTAGACAGTAGACCTTTTTCCGAAGAGAAGATACTTGGCTCATGGCTCTACGCGTCGCTGGCCAGCAAAGCGACGCGGGCATTGCTAAGTTTTCTAAAGACGACCGGACTACGTGACCGCTTATAAGCGTGCGATGGACAAGGTCACATCTACACACACGTTGCCGTTCACTTCTCTCTCTCTTCTCCTTTAATCCCCTCACCCCTTCCCCCAGTGCAGGGTAGCAAACCGGACGTGCGTCTGGTTGACCTCCCTGCCTTTCATTTCTTCCCTTCCTCCTCCTCCTCCTCCTCCTCCTCCTCCTCCTCTGCGACAGCCCAGGTCGTGAGAATGACGTTTGAGATTATTTTTGCAATGCAGTCGGATCTGCCATTAGTTCATGTAACAAATCAGTGGCGAATGCCTTAAGGGTTATCACAACCTACATATGACAAAGGCGCTGCTTTCAGACTAATTTTTCTGCCACAGTTGGTCATTGTTTTGGTCAACTTCTGCTAGGCTGGGGCTATTGGGGCTAGTGTCAACCTCACCTTTACAACCATTTTCTCTAGCACTTACACTCTCTAAACTGAGTTCAACATTTGTAGCATTCTTTAGACTGGTGGTTTTGATTGAGTCAATATGGACTGATATTGTCTCACACGACAAGTAAATTAAGCTCTCTTTCAACGTAGTTACCGAATTTAGTATTAGTTGTGCGAGTACATTGAACGATGTCTTTTTCCTAAAATCAATCTAAATTGAAAGTCTGCGATCGCGCTTGAAATGTTAACTCAATGTTTTCAAAATTTTTGAGGCCAAATCATGAGGTGTACCCTCATGAATCTAGAGATGCTTTACTTTTTTCAGTTCCTGTCTCATCAATAATGATTTAAGCAATCTTTCTTGCGTTAAATAATTTTGCTAATGTAGATGAATGAAATGATTCACTTTTTTCATCACGTCTTAAATATCTGCACACAGTGATCACCGCATAATCTGGAGCTGCTCATATATAAATCTCCTGCTTTTTCTCACCCCCTATACAGCTCTGAGTTCGAAGTTCTCACGCATTCAGATTAACAATTTCAGCATGCCCTATCTATCGTAAAGGTAGTGTGTTCACAACTACTCCTAATATAAGACTTCAGCATCCCGACTTCGGAACTGTTGAAATGACTATCTTCACGCAAGCACAGGAAATCTACTACTGAAGAGCAGTTAGCTTTGAGGGCTAGGCTTGCAATACGAGTGTAATCGGCTAGGCTTGCAATACGAGTGTAATCACTGCATTGGCCTTGCTAACCTCGCTGCTGTCACTGAAGTTAAAACCTAGAAGGCGAGCAGGCATGACGTTAACTGTATAGAGGGCTCGACCGACAGGATGTGACTCTCCTTTGTTCATGTACATGCTGTCTTTGCATACCTGGCACAGTCGTCTTCGAGGGCAAGGCAAGGCTGAAGCCATAGTCGCCCTCCCGAGTGCGAACCTCCCGGCAACGATCGTTGTCTTATCAATTGAATCGAATTGAAGTGAGATGACTTTATTTCTTCTGTTTATAACCGAAAGTAATCAGAAGCTAAAGGCCATGTGACCTGACAAAGGCTTCTGCTCCTATGGCAGTTTGACACGCAGGCCGTATACATCGCGCAAGTCAATACAAAGTATACCATTCATAAATAGTCTTGTCGGTCTCAGTTCAAGCAGGAGTCATAGACCCGGGCTTGGGCCCTAAATATATAGAACAGAGACTGAAGGCATCTCTTCCTTCTTTTATTCATATATTGTCACACTAATCTTAATGATGACTGTAAGCGCCACCATCATCGTCTTCTATTTTCAAGACCACTGACTATCAGAAATATATGAGCCTAGACATTAGTTTTTTTTCGAGGGTAGTAAAACTGCACATAACTCGAAGTCGGCCGAGATGCACACTCTCGGACTATTATATTGACAGACTCCTCACTCGACCGCTCACAAAAAGTAACACGCTTACCTAAATGTCAAAAACACTTAAGTGAGTGGATTACTATTTTGAACTCACTCACTATTTAATAATTTTTTCTCGTAAATTTTATATATTTACTCGTTTATTATTGCAGAGTAACAATCATAATACTGTACTACATGAACCGGCACAGCAAACTAGGCAAGTTGATGAGCTACCATGCTAAGGGTAGACATGCAGCATGGCACATACGTACACATGAAAATGACTCATAGAATGAAAATTTATTGCTTGTGGTAACAAAACATACAATTAATTCATATGGTGCGTGGCACATAAACTCATCTTTGTCTGTCAGAAAAGCGTCTATGACACTCCCTCAAAATAAATATAATATTTGAAGGGCTTCTTTTCATATTTCTGTTGCTTGTAGGGTGTGCAGCATGCCTCCTGAATGCGTATTTTGTTCGCGCAAGCATTACATTTCTCAGTTGTGAGTTAGGGTACTTCCTTTGGCGAATTGATAGCTATTCATCGTTACGTTATTGCGCACCGGTTAAAAAAAGAAGGCTTGGGACACAAAGAGGTATACGAACGCAGGGGCAAACTTTCAAATTATTTTATTGGACGAAAACACGATACTTTTATACAGTCGAGTTTCATAATTACAACAAAACATTTGCAAAAATCATTTACAAAAATAGAACTAATGCAATACCGATAACCAGTCATTCCTACGGACCCATGCCACAGACTTCATTATGAATTAAGATGCATCATTTCCTTCTGCGTTAGTCCCAAAGAAGCCATACTCATGCAGTCATCCCATATAGGCGACTTATCTAGGACGCTTCTATGATTTCGCGCGTCTCCTGAATATTGTGCCTAGCCACCACAATGGTTTCACAGAACTTTGGCAGGCAACCGAAATCTCGACAACGCAAGCCTAGGCGGCCTTGCACCAAACTATGTACATTTTGTGCTCCTGTAGTATTTAATTTTGGCAGCTGTCTGTTTGGCCTCCATATTTCTTTCGAGATTTGAGTGGAATCGCACCCATCACATAGTGACGTAACCCGTACACCCAATTTGCTAAAATCGGCCAAGTTGGGCTTGGAAGCTTTTCTGTACTGAATGATGGCAAGACGTCTGCAAATAATCTTTTACGCAAATGCCTGCAACCCCTCTTTTAATAAGTTTTGAGTGACTGGAAGAGAAGGGGAGCAAGGGCTTACTGGTGTGCGGCTGGTATTTCTATAGCACATATCAGAACGACCCCCTCGAGCGATGCCTTAAACACAATGCCAATGTGCATATTGTGCTAGAATTTATACTGGTAGTGGGGTGTTTCTTGATACCTTTTTTGTACAGCTTAGCCGTAAGTCTAGAAACATGTGATTCACTTCTAATCAATCAGAAGCTGCGCTTGTCCGGGCTCTCTTCTTTCCTGATGGTGTTTTTCGAGCATATTCGATCCACAATAACATTTGCAGAACGAATCATTAGTCATAGTTAAATTAATACATTTTTGAAATTACAAACGCCTCCCTTCTCTAAAAACGGCTGTAATAGTGTGCAGTCTTAAGCCATAAGCCAACCGCAGCGTGAGTCATGACCTAAGAACCACGGATAGCTTAAGTCACAGCTTACATTAGCGCTTAGTTGTCATTTTCCTGCTGTGCGTCTGTCACCTCGTGAACTATCTTCCATAAGCCGACAGTGAGTAACAACGCAAATAGATGAAACAGAATCAATAAACTTTCAATTTAACGTCAATTCGCACAGTGAGTTGCTGCACCTAACCATAAAAGCTGTTCAGAACGAATAAGTTTCAATTATATTGAGTTAACCAACATGAAAAAAGGCAAGCGTGTGCTCCTCTATACGCCGATCAACACTATAGTACTGTGATCAGATGAAAAGGAAATATATTTTGTCACGTGCAGTCTGACAGTTACGTTAGTTGATGTTTATCAAGCGGTCGTCATCGTCTCAAAGCTGTTGAGTAGATCTGCCACATTAACTGTATTTTCATTCATTTGTGTGAAAGACGAAATTGGAATGGAATCAAACACCTACAAATAACGCCACCACATGAATTACAAATTAGAAGAGTTTGATCAGCAGCTTTGTCACACAACAGTACCACTCCTTTTTATGACGCTACAATGGCGTTTACACTATATCAAACAAATAAATAAATACATAGATACACAAATAAAATATCATGTATGACTGATAATTAAGGAGATATCGCATTGGCGATGACATATCATTTAGCCATGACGGATGAGAAAAAGCAGATACATTTAGATCAACGTACACAAATCCAATCTATAAGATCTAAAGAATTAGGATTGGTCTCTTGGACCTGTTGGGTAAAAATAATTGAATTGGAAACAACTTTAGAAGCCAACTGTACTCTGCCAAAGAAGAAAGAACACAAGGTGACCAAATAATGGTCACCATATCTTGCCCTTGCCTCAAATACAAGTGGTCTTCACATTCTCAAGACAATCTTAAGACCGCGACTCGTATTTCGCTTCACGTTGGAGCGGATCTCACATCAGTTCTTCGTCATCTGGCTGCTCGACGTCTTTGAAGTATCGCCATATTTAACTGCGCCATGTTCTTCGCCATCTGGCGCAATCTGTACGGAGTCCTTGTGCCATCTTGAAAACCACTGAAACTTTTTTTTATTTATGCACTGCACGTGCTTACCGCGTGGCTTCCCCAATGTCCACGCCTGTCTACGCAGTGGAATCCTGCTCATCGTAAGCGGGAATTCTTAAGGTTTCCGAACACGAGGTAACGACCCCGGTGACCCCATGGGCATCTCGTTGACTGGTTCACGATCACGTACCAGTGCGCTTTCGCTGCGGCACGGTCACTCCCGAGGGTCCAGTTTCGTCACTTGGAGCAGCACAAGCATTACACGTTACCTGTCATTGCTTCTTCTGTCTTCGTTACGAATTAAGCTCATGGGAATTCTCGATCTGCTGTGTTAAGAGCGCTGTAACGTTGTTTTGTATGACGATAGAAGGACACACAAACACGAGCAACCAATCAATAAAATTGTAGAGCTTTCTACAAAAAATATTTTTTCTAGAAGACGTTTTAGTTTTATATGTTGCTTAGGGCTGATAGAAGTAGAGTAGAGCAGAGTGAGCTAAAGTAGAACCTCCACGCTGTGCCATAAAAATCCAAGGAAGCGTATTTATTTACCTAAGGTTCGTTTTTCGAACCTCAATGCCGTTGTGGTGTGGCAAATTATATATTTAGAAATCATAGCTTCTCTATACTCGCCACGGTGATCTAATGGCTAAGGCACTCGACTAGTGACCGGTCGCGGGATGGAATTCCGGCCACGGTCACCACGTTTTCGATGTAAGCCAAAATGCTGTCGGCCCGTGTGCTCGAATTTGGGTGCACTATAGGTGATTGAAATTTACGGATCCCTCCGCTACACTGCCTGTCACGGTCATACGGCGGTTTCGGAACTTTAAACCCCACATATCAATCAATCAATCATAAAAAGCAATCGGCAATGTTTGCCTGACTTCTTGTTATGCCTGATAACTTGAGTATGTCCTAAACAGACAAACAAAGAGAAAAAACAAACATGAGTCATGTTACAGTCTGGTGCTTTGTGGTTTTCTGCTAGAATTCTCGTTTTTCTTCTCTCACATTGCAGTTCAAGTTGTTAAAGAGTGACGAGTGAAGAAAATAAAGTTGTGTGTGCACTAAGAAACAGCATTAACACGCGCTTGTTGGCAGCGGAGTAACCGTATTGCTGTATTTATTGCAATATAGGAAACCTTTTGGATCTGTCCTGAGAGTTCTCCGTGAATACGCAGATCTTCGTATACAAGCCTAATCTTACGATAAGGGACTTCAGCTGCTTACACTATGTTGCCGGCTACCTTGCGCCTCATGCCATGATCCCTTTTTGTTTTACTTCCTCGTTATTAAACTTTCTCGCTTTACGTCGGCGTACCACTAGCACCCTGAGGGGGCACCCACGTAAGCCAAGACGTGATCCCGCCAAGAGTCCAGCTCGCGAAGCTCTTCCGAAGCGATAAACGAAGAAAATCAAGAGATCCTGACATACGCTGCCGACCTACTTTACGAGGTGACGGTGGAGCACTGTACACTAAACACTCGAAATGGCGCTGAGTGAAGTGCTGCAGAGTTGATCTTAGACACGGATATCCCTCTACAACTCTGGCTATTAGGAGAACCTTTGATTTGAGAAAGCATAAAGTGATCACTGAAATGCCTTTTACTGCACTACACTATAGCTTCTTACACGAACCCACCAGTCTAGTCTTGCCGAGTGTCCATTTTGTTCTTGTGCTTGTGTCCATGCACTGTTTCATAAGTAAACATGTCCTTTTGTAAAGCTGCGTGTTAGACTGTTGAGGCGTGGTTCACGTGAGTATCGTAGTTTTTTCGCCAACAATCAATATGCGCTTATAACCCTACCAGCCACAACCTGGTAAAATACAAATACTAAAAAATTCGTGACTGGTGTAAGCCGCCTTCTTTACATTATTGTATAGCAGTGCCTTAAAGCTAACTTTCGCACCAACATTTGATTTGATAATACGGCAAACTTCTTATATGTTTTATATTGAATTACGCCAGGTATCAAACTAAATTTAACTTTTTAGCAAGTTCGACAACTCTCATTGAGAGGCCAAATATTCCAGTCACTTTCTTACAGAGTAATGGTTATATGTATAGAAGAAAATAAAAAGGACCGAGGAAAGAAGTAACCATGTCAAGCACAACGTACCTTTACTTAGTTCAAAGGCCACACCAACGAACAGTGCCGGTTTCTATGCGTGAGCACTCGTAGAGCAGTTTTGTCGTTGACGCAATTCACGCCGCTTATAATATCGTACCGTAGAGAACAATGCGAGATGACGACAAAGCAGCAAGCAAGGCATGCAAGCGCAGCGTTGGCGATGTACACGCGCGACCATAGCGTGCGCTTCCTTGGATTTCGGCCTCCTGGTTTTCCTCGGACTGCTGACGTTCTTCGGCCTCCCAGTATGTCTGTACGTGAATAAATCACGTGACAGTATTTTTAGGCCTTCGTTTAAGTACAAGAATCTGATCGGCTTTCCCTGCAGCCTTTTTTGCATAATGGTGCGGGTAATCGAGGTTAAATCTCATGAATCATTGATTATTCCGTGTTTTTTTTTCTCTTCCCCTTTCCACATAGCCGTGGTGTTTAGTAGTTAATCAATCTACCTTACGGCCTCTTTATTGCCAGCATAGCGTCTCATTTCGATAATGCAACTTGGCATATAGTTGCTTTGTCCTGTAGAAGTTAATCTCTACATCTTCTACCACACCATTTGCTCTTGGCTTGTTCTTCGTTCTGGCTTACCATCTTTCTAGCTTCATTGCCTCTGGCGCTCGTCTCTAAAGGGTTTCTTCCGTGTGCACGGCCCAACAGGAAGGTGTAGAAAAGAAACATTATCCCTGTGGTCTCAGTCGTAATTTGCTTGTTTCCGGGGCACATGAAAAATAAAACAAGAAGCACACCATGCCACTCCCCCCCCCCCCTTGCTATCAGTCTTTGGTGCTTCGGGCAGAAACAAAGACCCTGCGGGTGACATTTAATGGGGGTAGTCTCCTACATCTGCAAGGCATGGTGAGTGCCTCTCTGTGCACGCGACACGCGAGTGGGCCGAACATTTCTTTTTATCAGGCGCCGAACTGGGCCGGGCTTTCGCTTCATACTGATGAGCATTTCACAGACGATGCCCTCGAGAGATTCAGGGGCCTCTCAGGCATTTCTCCAATTCGTTCCTCTTCCCAACAAAATCCGTCTGTTTGTCGAATACACGCTTGCACCTTATCGTAAACACCCTTGTGAGTGAGATAAGAAAGGGTGCAGGTCCTTGTTCAGAGTGCTTTCTAGAGCACAGACTCACAGCGTGCTTGCAGATACGTCGAGAGAATGAATAGATGTTTGTCTTTGAATTCTCAGGCTTTATGCGCTATAAAAGCATTATCATTATGTGTGCTTCAAAATTATTCTGATCACTGAGTTCTCTTTCAAGCATTACATTATTGGTTTCGAATGTTATAACAATCAAATGAATGTAAAGAGGAGCCCACTTTGCAAGAACCATAAATAAAACGCTTGAGGAAATCGAAGGTGTGTTAGAAGCAAACTGAAAACTCACAAACCATATCACACCCTTCAGTAACGATTGAGATGTCTAAGCGACGGCTTTGACATCACCGATAATACAACTTACACCTAATAATATCGTAGGTTCTCGTCCAAAATTTTGATAAATTTTGAGCTTTAGTTCTAAACGAGGCAACGGCGAGAGATGTAGAGTGCGTAAAATAAGAAGAAACGAAATCGGCCATCAGCCAGCTTGACACTTGCTCCTTGAGACACGGCCAGTGGCAGCTGGCTCAGTCATAAAGCCTGAATCACTCGCAAATTAGGTCTACACTCTTGTATTCCTCGTGGAGGGACCCTTTCCTTGACGCCCGCTGTTGAACGCAAGTATGAAGCGGGGGAGGCCCTGAAGATGGACTCGTTATGGACCAGTTAGGTCGCCCCAGTAATATTTCCTGTTTCTAACGGGAGCGGAACGACCGCAAAAGCACAGCCGAGTTACTGCACAATTTCTCACTCTAATATCATAAAGTATTAGGGATGCTCCAACTATTGAGCCGAAAGGCTTATATGCCTCCTCAAATGCGAAAATTTGCCATCAGCATTATTACGAGTGATGCAAGTAGCTACCATCATGGAAAGACGTCACCCTGTGAAGTTGTAATCATATCACAGGTCGTGAAGATAAGTAACCCCATGGCATCATAGTTACTTCGCAGGGTAAGGTCATCAGATGGCATCGGCACTTTAGGAGGCCCAGCGCATCCCGGAGATGCATCAAGTACGAAACACTTCCAATGTCTCTGATCATGGAGGTAGTGCAATACTAAGGTGGGCGCAGGCAGGTTTAGGAGGGTGGGGGGTAATGCAGCCAAATAAGAAAAAAAATAAAGCGACTATGGCTGCCACCGTCAAGTCATTTAAGACGAACGAGAAAACAGCCCGGTGAGCTTTGTAATTCCACTGAAGCACCGAATCGGCAAGGCTCCTGATTTCGTGAGAATTGCTTCCACTGGTCAGCGCCTCCACTCAATAGTCCCGTAGTTCATTACTGAATATAGATAGAAAGACGTGCGATGAAAGATCCGTGCGTGTTAACTGCTGAACTGGCATTCGCTATACGCCTTGTCACCATTCCTTATTCGAGTTTCACCGCAATACACAGTTTCATTTTATTAGAGGATAACTACATCAATCAACAAGCCTGGAAGTCGAATACGGTGTAGTGCGTTTCACTCCGCATCGCCTGCCTCGTTCCTAAATTGCAGCAGTTGCCAAATATCCGCGCTGGCGAAATGATCACCCCGTAACGCGTGCCTCTGTGTAGAATCAATAATCGCGCTTTTTCTTCGCACTATCACTGTCCCGTTTTGGCTAGACTTGGCTCGTTGTTTCGAACAAAACACTGCTTCTTATTCGCTCTTTCAACACAGTATTAGGCTATGGCGCTATCTAATGGAGAAGAATTTGGTCTGATCTGGATCTAGTGAAGCCAGCGATAATAGTGTATTTGTAGAAATGTTTGCTTACACAATGTTTGAGCCAGCAAAGAAATCATATGCCAGGTTTATAGTTTTACGGTTAGAGGAGCGTTGTGTGGGGTAAGGCTATACTTTTTCAAGCGACTGTGAATAAAACAAACACCGTGTACGGGGGTACGGGCAAATAGCAGCACAATGTGTGAACATATTACAAACACGGTGCGAGTTTAGCGATGGCTCACATAATACTACGATGCGGTGCTGCATATACGTCAGCTTAAGTATACGCATATACTGATCTTAACAGCAGACCCGGCCCGGCTCATGTTGCTAAACCTTGATGTAGTGTTTAAGCGTCAAGTAAGAAAGAGTCAAAGATAACACAAGAAATCGCGGAATTCTTGTTTCAGCGTTCTTGTTCGTGGTTGCTCTTGATCACCTATTAACTGTGGTGCATA
The DNA here is from genome assembly GCF_043290135.1 of Rhipicephalus microplus. Classification (NCBI taxonomy): domain Eukaryota; kingdom Metazoa; phylum Arthropoda; class Arachnida; order Ixodida; family Ixodidae; genus Rhipicephalus; species Rhipicephalus microplus. The sequence continues at coordinate 16,989,122 of NC_134703.1, forward strand.
CCCACTTCAGGCATAATTGATCATCGTGATCAGCCACAGCATGAACAATTGGCACAAAATTTCTTGCAAGTGCTTAGCGGATACCACGCTTTCCAGAAGAATGACGATGGATAGCATAGCGAATGCAGGCTTGCTACCCAGAAGTTATTATTATTAGTGCCGTAGTAGGTACCTATAGCAAGTGTGCTTGCAGTAGTTACTCACTGAGTGTTTAGAAAAGGCTCTGAAAGGCCGCTCTTGATACTTCTCTCACTCACTCTTTATTGAAAGAATTCAATCGTGAGCTGCATTTTATACGTAACACCATTACTGTTTTAATTCTTACTCACTTGGCCTTCACACAAATCTTCACGATTTCTAAGGGTGCATTCTCACTAGTATAGTAGTTTTGCTGTTTATTTGACCTGTGTGTTTTACCTGTAAGTCCCTTTGTGGGCTTCTTCTGGGAATCTTCTTCTTCAGAACTTGAGGTCACAACTGCGTAAATAGTTTCATCATGAAATATTACAGAAGTATGCCTACGTCCGCCTTTGATAATAAATTCTATAGAAAACGAAACCAAAAGTTCACACAACCTATACCTTTATTATGAAAATACAAATTATAAAAAAAAGTGGGAGAACTCCTGCTTCATTTTAAGGTTTTATTTTATTTAGATGTCAAATATATGGACACTCTTGGCTGGTTTCTTCCCGTCGGCGTCAGTTGCTGTCATGTGCCGTACTTGGACACGTATGCAGTCATATGCTATATTTTATTAAATCAGAAGAATATTTCTAAAAAATACTTTCCTAAGTGCGGATTGAAAGCTGCGATACGGATCAGCAACGAAGTATAAGTCCCTCGACATACCTCGAGCTATTTATGTACACGATTACGGCTGGCGGCACGCACAGCTCGGTGGATTACAGCGTGTTTTCTGCATTATCAGTATTATGGCGCAAATATTGCGCTTTAAAGGTCGTCCTTTTGCTTATCGCGATGTGCAGGTCATTCCACCACCTGTTTTTGCCCTACAGGACGTGGTCTTTTTTTCCCGCGCGATTATTTTTCGATGTGTTGGTTTGGGCTCGTTCTGTGTATACCAGTGCATGCCATTTCGCGCATTCTTCGTTCTGTTTGAACAGCGCGCTTCAATTCAAGTTCCATGCTCGGAACGTTGTGAAGGCGCGTTTGTCCAGTGTTTTGTTTTTTGTGCATCCTTTTTTTTGCATACGCAGCACAAGCACTCTTGCACTGCTTGTCGTTTTTCGCGTGACATTTCAATTTGCTGCTATCGCATTTACTGCTTCGCTCTTGCGGTGAAACTGTTATCTTTGCATTTGGAAGTTTCATGATTATCGCTGTGCATGCCACAACCACAAAAGTTTTGCTCTGGTCATATGGAACAAGAAACAAAACTTTCACACGCACTTCTGATTGATTGATTTGTGGGGTTTAACGTCCCAAAACCACCATTTGATTATGAGAGACGCCGTAGTGGAGGGCTCCGGAAATTTTGACCACCTTGGGTTCTTTAACGTGCACCCAAATCTGAGTACACGGGCCTACAACATTTCCGCCTCCATCGGAAATGCAGCCGCCGCAGCCGGGAATCGTACCCGCGACCTGCGGGTCAGCAGCCGATTTCACACGCACTTCTACACATGATTTAAAACAGTTTGCGTTCTCAGGCACTTGAGTTATTTTTTACATTTCATTTGCTATATTTTATTGCGACCAAAACACTGCTTCAAAGAGCGACATAAACAATCAGCTAATATAACAAAACAAATGCACTGCATATTTGCCTATTTTCTTCATAGAAAGAAATTTCTTAAGAAACAAAGGAAACGTAGTAGGGCTAGCATGTATCTATGCATTTTGCTTCTGTCTCAGTTACACGAGTGGGAAAGAAGCTGCAAAATGAATGAATTTCGACATGCATATGTGAAAACCTTACGCGAATTTGATTATTTAAATGGTCAGACCTTTGCAAGTGTACTTTTAAAATACGAAAAGCCGAAAAGGGAAAAAAAGTTTCTGCATGACGCAGATGTTCAGAATAAAATAGACGAGTGAAAAAAAAACGATAAAACAATTAAAGCGCTGAAGAGAGAAGGTATTCAAGTGAACCTAATAATAAAAGATTAAGGAAAAAATACAACAAGGAAGCTTGCAAAGAACGCGTTTGATGTCATTGCTGTGCTGCGTGCCCAAAAGATGTCGCGCACGTTCGTGCGTTGAACGCTCACATATGTTGTCGGAGAGCATTTGAAACAAAGTTTCTATCTCTGACCGCAAAATGGCACAAGTGCGCAGTGCAAGAGATTCGTAAGACTGCGAATGTCGCAAGTGTGTAGAGTATGCGTGAGCTAACTTCACGACAGAAAAGTAATGTAGTTTCACAATAGCTCTTGGTTGTGTAAACCATAAAAGTAAAGATACGCTTTTCCAAACCACAGCTGGCGGTAAGGAATGACCGTTAAGCTTCGGGTTGACGGAAGCTAAAATGAGAAACGCCTCCGAGATTGAAGTCAGAGGGAGCGAGCCGGTTTACGGAAGCGACGAACAAGCCAAGCATGAATAAGCCTTATGAAACACGAAGCGCTCTTTGCACCTGTGTAGCTTGTGTTCATCTCTGTGCAAAGTCAGCATTTTCTTTCCTTTTTTTTTCAAGTAAGCTTAAGATAGCCTTCAAAATAAATAAATGAAACCATGGCACTCATTCTCCCAGTATTGAATAAAACAGGTCACTGACCAATGTCAAACAAAACAATGACGTTTCGGGATCCGTACGGATCCCTTGTTCACAATGCAATGACGGCTGAGCAACAGGTTCTTATGTAACGTTGAGCGCATGACGCAAAGTCCGGGAGTACACGTGGTTTAGTGTGCCAGATGATCTATTGATTGTGTTACTTGTCGTCTGAATGATTAGTGATTCGAGGTTCAGTCTGGTTGTAAAATTCTTCTCCGTGGCCATGATGCGTGCGTTGTCCCAGCTTATCTCGTGGCCCGTCTTCTCGGCATGCTCTGCGAGTGCATTTGTCACTGTGTGGCCCTTGGCGACGTCATTCTTGTGTTGCATCAGACGTCTCCAGTAATTTCCACTCGTGCCAATGCACACTGATTCGCAATCGGCGCATGGTATCTTGTAGACCACACCAGGAAAGTGTTGCCGAGGGAGAGGAGTCTTCACATTTAGCAACTCAGCCTTAAGCTTGCTTGCTGGAACATGCGCGATCTGTACACCACGTTTCCTGAATAGACGGGCTAGGGCTTCGCTTACATTTCGAATATATGGAATCGATGCACGCTTTTGCGTCGACGATGTGTTATGCATGGCTTGACTAGTTGACTGCAGTTTATGCATGACGGATTTAGTTGTTTTCCTAATAAAAACCTTGGGGTATCCATTCCTGATCAGGTCTTCTTCAATGGTCCGGAGCTCCTCCTGCAGGCTTCCTTCATCGGAACAAGTGCGAATCGCTCGTTGAACTAAAGACCGAATCACTGAGCGTTTGTGGGCTACCGGGTGGACTGACTCATAGTCGAGGTATCTACCGGAGTATGTTGGCTTTCGGTACACAGCGAAGGCGAGGCCCGTGGGAGTACGTGTTACAACTGCATCCAAGAAACGGAGGCAACCGTCTTTTTCTTCTTCCACAGTAAACTTGATGGAAGTCTCGACGCCATTTAGGCAGTCAAGGAAAGCTTGGACGTCTTTCTTCTTTATCACGCAGAAGCAGTCGTCGACGTATCTCAGAAAAACCTTGGGTCTCGGCTGAAATGTTCCCAATGCTTTTTGTTCAATTGCTTCCATTGTGATATTCGCAGTTGTGACCGAAATCGACGCTCCCATTGTGGTACCGAGAACTTGCCTGTAGAATTCACCCTTGTACGAGAAGTAAGTGTTGGATAGGCAAAACCGTAACAAGGTGCAGAGCTCAGTGACGTCGAACGGTGTGCGATCGGCCAATGTCGTGTCCTTGTGAAGCAATTGTCTGGAAGTGTCTACAGCAAGGTCGACGGGAACACTTGTGAAGAGGGAGCAGACATCAAATGAAACCAGTATTTCATCGACATCCACAGTGATACTCTTCATTTTGCTTATGAAGTCAGTGGTGTTCCGGAGGTTAGTTTCAGTCTTGCCTGCAAGGGGAGCCAGGATGCCGTGAAGATACTTTGAGAGGCTGTACAGGGGTGACCTAGTGAAATGTACTATGGGTCTTAGAGGCGTTCCGCTTTTGTGAATCTTCGGTAAACCGTATATCGCTGAAGCAGAACCATTGATGCACAGCAGCTGGAAGTATAACCTTTTTGCTGATGCAGGAAGCGTCTGAAAAATACTAGAGAGCGTCTTTTGCAGGCCAGTTTGGACTTTCGAGGTAGGATCCTTGTTAATCTTGGCGTACGTTGTACAGTCCCCCACTATCTTCGTCATCTTCGAATCATACGTCGACCGGTCAAGCACAACCGTCACGTTGGCTTTGTCCGCAGGAAGTACGGCAATCTTGTTTTTGTGCAATGCCTTAATCGCTTTTTCCTCGTCTTCCGAGAGGACTTGCTGGCAGCCAGACTTGCGAATCCTCAATAGTATACCTACTGCTCTCGTACGGATTTCGTCTCGTTCACTTTCTCCAAGTAGACCAATAGCGTTTTCGACTGCACACACGACCTTGCGTGTGTCCGGCTGCTTTGCTTGGTTGAAGTTGAGACCACGGCTCAAAACCCTTTAGATGGATACCCTTTAAAAGATTAGTGACTACATGTTCCACGCCTAGTGTGTCCAGTATTCCCCACAATTCCTCTTGAACCACGCTATCGTACGCTCCCTTGATATCCAAAAATGCTAACCACAGGGGCCTGTGTTCCTTTTCTGCTATTTCGATGCACTGCGTCAGTGAAAACAGATTGTCTTCCAACCTTCTGTGTTTCCGAAACCCATTCTGCAGTTCCCCCAGCACCCCCTCATCCTCTATCCACGCCTGCAGTCTTTCCTTTATAATCTGCATCGCCAGCCTGTAGACCACTGATGTCACTGTTATAGGACGGTAGTTGTTTATGTCAGCTTTGTCACCCTTTTCTTTATATATCATGCTCATCCTGCTAAGTTTCCATCCATCGGGAACTTCACCTTCGATTATTATTGTGCTCACTGCCTCTCTCAAAGCCTGCTTCGACTTCGGACCTAATGTCTCTATCAGCCTAATTGGAATGCCATCTGGGCCTGTTGATGTACTACTAGGAACCCTTTTCTCAGCCCTTTCCCACTCTTGTTGTGAAAATAAAGCTATTGCACCACTTGATTCGTCCTTGTCTATAGAGAGAGAGAGAAAATTTAATGCGGAAAGGCAGGGAGGTTAACCAGAAAACATATCCGGTTTGCTACCCTGCACTGGGGAAAGGGTAAGGGGAAAGGGAGGAAGAGAAGCACAAACACACATACACACACTCGCACACAGTAGTGTCACAATCGTTCTACGAGGCGGGTCGCTCGCAGAAACTTCATCAGCGCCTTCGTTGCTTTCTGGCGTGAAGCTCGATCTTTCCGACATTCCAAGATTGACTGCTCAGAAAATGGCTGGTCGTCGAGGCGAGCAAACACTGCTGAGAGGGACTGTCGCTGAGAGCTGTACTGGGGGCACTGACATAAAATATGTTCAATTGTTTCGTCATTGTCGCAATGGTCGCATGTAGCGCTGTCTCTCCTTCCGATGCGGCAGGCAAAAGCGTTCGTGAAAGACACCCCAAGCCACATACGGCAGAGAAGGGTCGTCTCGGATCGGGGTAGGCCAGATGGAATAGTAAGTCGTAGGCATGGGTCTAGGCGGTGAAGACGGGTGTGGAGAAAACCGGGCGTATTCCGCATAGACCTTGCGATATCCTGCGCAAGCGTATTAATCTTTGCTGCTGCGTCGCTTCTTGATAGTGGAATAGGTTCCATCACTCCATTTTCGTGAGCATTCTTAGCTGCATTGTCGGCATGCTCGTTACCGATGATGCCGCAATGGCCTGGTAACCACTGAAAAGATATGTCATGTCCTTTGTCTATTAGGTGATGGTACAGTTGTCGTATTTCGAGCGCCAATTGATCTTGAGGTCCACGACGTAGAGTATTGTGTAGACATTGGAGAGCTGGTTTCGAATCAGTAAAAATGCTCCATTTTTGTGGTGTCTCTTGGTCAATCCTGCGGAGTGCGCTGCGGAGTGCCGCGAGCTCCACGGCTGTCGATGTCGTCTTGTGTGACGTTCTGAACTGGATGGTTTCGGCTCTTGCTGGGAAGATCACAGCTCCTGCAGATCCTCCAACAGTTGTCGAGCCATCCGTGTAAAGTTTGACATGATCTTTGTATTCTTCGTGTAGCATGAGTAGAATCATCTGCTTTAAAGCTGGCGCCGAGAGCTCCGCCTTCTTGCGAATCCCCGGCACTGTCAAGCGCAGTTTTGGTCGGTCCAAGCACCAAGGAGGTGTTAGTATCCGTTCCGGAGGTGTGTAGACTGTCGGAAGGCACTCACGGAAAGTCAATACTCTCTTACAGAAGGAGGCACTCGGTCGATCTTCTGGAAGCGAAGCTAGGTGGTGGGCAGGGGCGCGAGCAAGGTGTCTAATATGAGCTCTAAGTACCTCCAAAGTAATGTGCACTGTGGCCGGATGATCTTTGGCGATTGCGATGGTTTCCGCTGTTGATGTACAGCGTGGTAATCCAAGACAAACTCTGAGTGCCTGGCCCTGGGCGTTTTCTATTGTGCGTATACTGCTTTTGCAAGCGTTCGTCAGAACCGGCAAGCTATACCGCAGGTACCCCAGAAACAGCGTTTTGTACAAATGCAACATCGCGTGCACTGATGTGCCCCACGTTTTGCCTCCGAGGAACTTGAAAAGTTGTGCGATGGCCGTTAGGCGCTTCTTTAGAGTGGCCACATGGGGACTCCAGCAGAGATTTCGATCGATCGTGACCCCCAAAAACCTGTGGGTCCTGGCGTAGCAGACACTGTGTCCATTGATGGCGATGGGATATGACGTCATTGCCTTCCGCGTGAACGCGACCAGCGCCGATTTCTCAGGAGAAATCTCGAGGCCTTGTTCTCTAAGGTACGCCGATATTGAATTCGCTGCTTTCTGGAGTCTCGCACGTACCTGAGGACGTGTTACACCTGATGTCCAGGCACAAATATCATCTGCATAGAGAGATATCTGCACGGAATCTGGTATGCGTTCAACGAGACCGATCAGAACCAGGTTGAACAGTGTGGGGCTCAATACACCACCTTGAGGAACACCACGATGTGTATAATGTTCAGAAGTCGGCCCATCATCAGTTTGCATAAACAATGATCTCATATGTAGGTAGCATTGGATCCAGCGGTACACTCGCCCACCCAAACCAACTGACTCGAGGGCGTCAAGTATGGCTTCGTGAGAAACATTGTCATATGCTCCTTTGACATCTAAAAATAGTGCGACAGATAACCGTCTGCTCATTTTCTGGTGTTGTACGTAGGTCACCAGGTCAATGACATTGTCAATGGAGCTCCGAAGACGACGAAAACCGGCCATGGCGTCTGGATATATTCTATGGCGTTCTAGGAACCACTCGAGTCTGGCAAGGATCATTCGCTCCATCAGCTTCCCTACGCAACTAGCCAGCGCTATTGGGCGGTATGATGTCAGCTCTAGAGGCGATTTTCCAGGTTTGAGAAGTGCAACCAACCGGCTTGTTTTCCACTCTCTGGGGACCGTTCCATCTCTCCAAGACTCATTGAATACTTCCAGCAAAGCACTTCGTGCTCGATCACCGAGATTGCATAATAGGCGGTATGATATGCCATCCGGCCCAGGCGATGACAATCGATTGCATGAAGCAAGAGCCACATTCAGTTCTTCCATTGAAAAAGGCAGGTCCAGGTGCGGGTCAAGTGAATGTGGCGTGTAATCAGCAGTAAGGGCTTCTGTGCAATTTGGTGGGCCCGCAATCTTCCTACAAAAATCTTCCGCTACCTCGATATCCCTTCTATTTTGGAAAAGGGCCAAGGCTTTAAACGGAAAACGTTGTTGGGGAAATGTGCGTAGGCCTCGCACGGTTCGCCATATTTGAGAAAGCGGTTTGCGAGGGTCTAGACTCGCGCAAAATTTCGCCCACCGTTGAAACTCCAGTTTGTCTATACGACGCTGGATCTTCTTTTGCATGCGCCTGGCCATCCGTAGATCTTGAATGGATTTTGTGCGTCGATATCTACGCTCCGCACGCCGACGAGTCGCACGGAGTCGCTCTAACTCCATGTCCGTTTCTGAGGGCCTTGAAGAATATGCCAGCGTGCGCATCGCACTTTGCGCTGCTTGTTTGATCGCTTGCTCAATGCCAGAGGTTAAGCCTTTTTCACAAGCGTGTTCAATGTTGGTTGTGAATGCTGAAAGATCGATCTTCCGTACGGTTTTCGGCGGGTGGTCGCTAGCAAAGCCTTCGATGGTGAGATAACTGGGGATGTGATCGCTACCATGTGTCTCGATGTCTAAAAACCACTTGACGCTTGTGGCGAAGCGACGTGACACGAACGTCAAGTCCAAACAGCTGCTGTACGTTGATCCTCGCAGAAATGTAGGGCTCCCATCATTAAGTAGAGACAGTTCATGAGTCGATACAAATGAGGCCAGCCTCCGGCCCGTGGTATTGACTTTTGAACTTCCCCAGATTGGGTGGTGGGCGTTGAAGTCCCCTATAATTATCCACGGATCCGGGACGCTCGAAAGAATGTCATCCAGTCTTTGGCAATCAAAACGGGCTGAGGGAGATAAGTAGACACCTATTAATGTGAAGGTGAGGGTTTTCTGCTTCACAGTCAGGCAAACATATTGGTTCTCATCATGAGGCGACACAGGTTGAATGATGTAGGTAAGCTCCCGACGAATATACACAATGACCTTGCTGCTTTCGTTTCGGGTTTTGGACGGGATTGATTCGTAGCCAGATAGCCTGATCGGGTTTGATAATTTCGGTTCACATATTACGATGATTGGGAAAAGGTTAGAAAACACGTACTGACGAAAATCGGAAATCCGTGATCTAAGTCCTCTTGCGTTCCACTGGATGACTGATGCTTCTCTGACGTCTTTGCGGAACGATTGTTGATCTCCTGCCATGACTCTACGCGAGGGAGGCGAGGACTGGGCTCAGCGCGTCCAACACCTGTAACCCGCTTCGAGCGGTTGGAGTTCCCAGGCTTCTTAGTATGTCTGCCATGACAGCGACGAGGGATCGTAACATCGGGATGATCTGTCGATCGACCCTTGACACATCCTCAACGGAAGTAGACTCGGTGGAAGGTGTAGGGCGGCGAGGCCTCGCAGGAGGCTCCTTTGCAGGCTGTGTACGCGGAAGCGTAGGCCACTCATCCGCAGCTGTGAGCTTCTCCACTTCTTTTCGCTTCGTGCTTACTACTTCACTCGTGCTCGGAGGAAATGGGTTATGCGCAACACTCTGTCCTCCTTGTCCTTGTCTATTGTGGTGCATAAAGTACTTCTTTGTTGAAATGTTTCTGTCACCCTTGTTCTTATATATTCAATAGCTTCGTCACCTTCTAGCCTAGCACCTTGGGCTGTAGTTATAAAACTCTGCTCTAGGCTCGTCTCATTTCTTAGGGAGTTTAGATGGTTCCAAAATTTCGCAGCTGTCTTTTTATCTTTTTTATGTACTTCTGCCAGTCACTCAGCTCCCTTCCTTCTAATCTTTTCATTGATCAGAAGGGATGCATTCCTTCTACAGCTTAGAAAGGTTGCCCATTTTCTTTCACCATCATCTGTCGGTTCATCCCGCTGCTTAGCATCTCTGTGTTCCCTAGAGGCTTCCTGACGTTTTGCTATGGCCCTCTTAACTTCCTCATCCCACGAATTTTTGGGTTTGTGTCTTCTTTTCTGGGGTGACTTGTCACGCGTCTTAGCAAGCTCTAGCTCAAAGAGTCTAATTAGATTCGTGTATGTCCACACTGTCTTATTATCCTCCGTGATTACTTTCTCAATTTGTTTAGTGGCTATTTCAATTTGCCTTTCTGGATAAAAATTTTTCTGTAGTTGCTCATCTTGTCTCCTTCCCACTTTCACTGCTCTTCCAAAACTTAGCTTGATACGTTTGTGATCGCTACCCAGACTTCTAGAGCTACTTTCATCTATGTGCATTCCCCTGAGCTTATCATACATCCTATGTGACATCAGTGCATAATCTATTGTCGACTGAAGCCTTCCTACCTCCCATGTTATTTGCCCTTCACACTTCTCGGTACTGTTGCAAATGATCAAATCAAGCCTTTCACACATATCCATGATCATTTTGCCTGTCGGGTCGGTATACCCATCTATATCTTCTATGTGCGCATTCATGTTTCCTAGTATTATTATCTCGAACTCTCTTCCTAACTCCTGAATGTCCTTTGATATACACTCTACCATTGCCTGGTTTTCCTCTCTGGCCTTTGCTCCCGTCCACAAGCACACGAAACCAAGGAGTGTCATTTGACCTGCCACTTTCCCTTTTAGCCCTAAATGTTCCTTGCACTCCTGCTTGAGCCTTTGCCAGTCTGTACTTTTATGAATGAATGCCCCAATACCACCCCCCTTTCTGCTGCCTTCTGTTCTATTACAATATTCCCACGCGTAGTACGGATTGTTCGGAGGTTGTTCCACGTCCCTGAGATGTGTTTCTACAAAACCGTATACCATCTGCCTCTCTTCCCTTAGCTGTTCTTCTATCTCTTCCCACTTCAGCCTGTTCCTACCACCCTGCATGTTAATATACCCTATGTCTGAGTTAGCTCGGCGCTCGTGGCTACTTCTATTTATGCCCCGGACTCTACCTATCTTAGATATTGGTGCCACTTTGGAATCGTATCTGTCCATACCACCTGTCGAAGAGTCTCCCTGGTTGTTTTCCTCGTTACTAGCTATCCTGCACCCCGAAGGGCTCGCTTGCCCCCCCTCCCCCCCCCAAAAAAAGCTACTGCGCGTCCTGCAAGTCGCCAACCCACCTCATGACCTAGCCGCCCATCGAAGTGAATTCTGTCTCGTTGACTGAACGCCCGACGACAGCGCCACCACATTTTCGTGACGTATCACCGGTGGAATTTGCCCATATGGTACTCTAAAGGCAACATTCTTGCTCACACATGTGTAGCTTTTCTACGACACTGGGAAGTGTCACCATTCTTTCACTGCACTTTTTGCCGAATTTCTTCGTTCTTGTGCTTCACTTTTATTGTAAGTGAGGAAAGGTTGGTGCCTGAGCGTGGCGCCGGCTACTCCTCTTCTCTTACAGAAAGTTGTCGCAAAGTAGAACACAAAAAGAAGGCTATACAAAGGCACATTGTACAGCGCCCTCGCACTCGGACCAAGTCCTTCAATATATTGCCACGTTTCTGTCCTCAAGTTTTGTTATCACCCCGTTACAATATACCCAATGACTTTCCGTTAAAACTAAAACAAAAGATTATAGTAGCTGAGCACACTGGTTAAAAATAACTCTAAAAATGTTTTTTTTCTGCTTCAGTGATATTTCCGATTCCTCTAAAGTTTAAAGACTGCACGTGAGTGTTTTCTAAATTTCCACTTGGACATGGGCCCAATATTTTTGCTATTGATGAAGTTCATTTATGTAGGCAATTTTGTTTTTGCAAAAAGTTTCTTCCGAGGAGCATCATAATTTTTACAGTGTCGAAGAAGGTGCTATATGTCTTCTTCTTCAGGTTCACCACATGGGTAGATTACACTGCCAGATGTGAAAAGGAGCATCCACTGATAATCATTCAGAGGCGTGCTGCTTGCTTATCACTGCGTGAGTATTTTCTGACTGTTAACTTCTAAGAAACGCACACACGCACACACACACACACCCATTTATATATATATATATATATATATATATATATATATATATATATATATATATATATATATATATATATATATATATATATATATTCTCCATTTGTTTAGTATACAGGCACTGATGTAGCTCAAATTCTTGTTGTATGTCGAATATGGCACGCAAGTATACTGATATTAGTCTATCCTATGTAGAAGATGTGCACATATTTATGAGGGCTTTAACATGAACGTAATTACCTAACACTGTCTGAAGATACACGATGAACGAAATTCTGCCTTTGATTTTATGTCTGACTGAGTATCTAGTGTCACGCAGACAGACAAAAGGAAAGGTCACCTTACCGGTGAATATTTTTCACGTGCCTTATATGTTCACTCTTATATGATCACTACATGTTCATCAAATGAACATATAGTGATGATAATTTTCTTTTGTACTGTATTCTGTTATGTATTGTGTTTATGGAATGTATTTTGAGTGAGTCTACCCACGAAATATTTATGAACTCTTATAATCGATCTGTCACTTGTAGATTGCAATTTTGTTTCATTAACCATTGTTTACTTGTATTTTTATATTCTTTGTGTGTCACCAATTAACACTGCTTAATGCAAGCAAGGCGTGGCAGGTATCCCTGTAATTAAATAAAAAAATACTCCTGTCATGAAACGATGTGATTTTACTTTTTTTTACTAATGTATGAGGAATAAGCATGATGTGTAATTGAGTTTAATTGATCTACCGGAGAAAAGGAATGTTTTCGAAGTGATATAATCCCAGAATATGGAATACCATAGGACGAATGACGGCGAACATGCAACGCAAAGGGCAATACTCCATCAACAGGATCCAAGCCCGGCTGTCATCCAGATATGACGCATATATACTTGAAAGGAGCTCATCTGATGACGAACACGCTATCTCACTGAGAACCCCTGTCATGCAAGCCAAACCCACCGGGAGAAGAGGCATTGATGCCGAACGTAGCAATTACAAGTTTCCCGCTTCCCCGTCGATACATACGGAGCAACAGCGTCGCTGGTCAGATCGAAGAGCCATCGCCGGAAGTAGGGCGGAACCGCTCGAAAGCTGAGGGGGAGGCGCCCTTAATTTGGAAGACGCACATAGTTGTGCCAACATGTGGCGTCATCTGGTTGCCGGCCTCAGAGACGAACTAGCCTATACATTGGCACCTCTAGCTCCCACAGAATTCGGGCTACGAGTGATATTCCAGGTTGTGTCAATCATGACTAAGCAGTGCGTTATGGTGTGAAACAAGACTGAGTCGCTCATTTTATTTTCCGCACTCACGCAATCCGCGTGGCACAGATCTCAAAGCCTTCCTCGCAACAGCTCACGTGTTTTCTTTCTCGCCCTTCTTAACCTAGTTACTGGTAAGTTTAACGAAAAGCAATGAAGTCTTCACTTCTGCATTTTCAACTCTCCTCTCATGATTTTCATTCACAAGCTTTTCATTAGTAAAAACGTATGGTGAAGTACGGGAACGAATAGGAGGAAGAAATAACAAAGAACGAATGTATGAGTAAACGAATGGGGGCAGTGACGCAGCACGACCATTGTTACGATACTTATTATAATGAAACTGCAGATTATCCGCTTACACCACCGTATGCGCGCAGACATTGTAAAGAAGCTTCCAAATATGCGCGCAACACACTTCAAGCCGCGAAACACGTACTCGCGTAATTATTACTCATCTCCGGAAATTTCAGAAATTTCGGTTCCGGAAATTTCGACCATTTGGGGTTCTTTCGCGCGCACCAAAATCTGAGCACACGAGCCTGCAGCGTTTCTGCCTCCGTCGTAAATGCAGCAGCCGCAGCCGGGATTCGATCCCGTGACCTGCTGGTCAGCAGCAGAATAGCCACCAGACTGCCGTGGCGGGGCAACACACCTTTCTTTTCCGGCCGTGTGAAGTCGTGGTTTTTGAACGTAAAACCCTTCATATTATTATTATTATTATTATTATTATTATTATTATTATTATTATTATTATTATTATTATTATTATTATTATTATTATTAGCTTACCAACTCTTGCCCGGGATGGTGGTATGTTCAAAGATAGCAGCACTGATAAAAGGCTTTTTGGAGCGAAGCACCCTACATTCACGATGTCCGCTGTTGTCGTAGTTGTCGTAGTTCTAATAGAACCGAACCACAAATGTAACAGACACCGCACATAGAGTGCTGATGGCGTGCATATAGGTTTAAAATACACCGTACTTTTTCCACGCATCTATCGATACGTCCGTACATCCGTCCGTACATCCGTCCGTACATCTGTCCGTACATCCTTCCGTACATATGTCCATCCGTTCATCCGTATATCCGTTCAAATGTCCGTGCATCCAGCCGTACCGGAGCCCTCCACTACGGCGTCTCTCATAATCATATGATGGTTTTGGGACGGTAAACCCCACAAATCAATCAATCAATCAATCAATCACCCGTACGTCTGTGCAAATGTCCATCCGTACGTCCGTGCATATGTCCATCCGTACATTCGTCCATTCGTCCATTCATCCATGTGCCGACGTCGACAGTGGCACTGGAATTCCTGCAAAACGAGCTCTTCAACGCTGTTATGTTAAAATGGTCGACTAATACATTTTCTTTTTAGGAGATGGCATGAAAAGTCAACTGAAACTACATATGTGAAAGAGTAAAGGCAACATATTGAAGTATCCCCAAAGTAAAATGAAAATTTCTTGAAGCCTATAGCGGAACACGAATTTGCTGTGACCACTGGGCCGGCACCGCGTACGAAAATATTCTTTTGGCTTCATTAGATGGCTGGCGCAATCCTCTCAGACATTCCAGGAAACATAGAGAAGAAATGAAGGCTGTTGATTTTATTACGGCTCAGGCACTCTATCTCATCTCTCTCTCTCAAAAAAAATAATAAGGTGACTCAGCGTGCAGCGTAAGGAGAACTGCATGCTCAGCAGCAAAATCGCTCAACGAATAATGGGTTAGTTCTAACGATTACACAATATTGACAAAGGCAAGAATAAATATAGTAATAAATAGAGTCGGGTAACATACTCTTGTATAGGAGAAATATAATTGTAAAAACTCTCTTTTGCACAATTACGAAAGGCAATTTGACCGTCCTTCAGAGCAGTAAAGAAAATCTTGGATTTATACCTGAACTTGTATACTTTGTAGCAGAAGTCCACAGATTGAAGAAAAAAACAACAAAAGAAGCCGTGCAGTACGCGAGATGAGCTTCGTAAGCTTTGTAGAATGCGGTGCATTCACCGAGCTATGTCCGCTGTTTTTTTTTTACGTTTGTTCGGTTTATTTGGACAAAGGTATCTGCTTCATAATGTCGTAGAAAAGAAGTGAAAATTTAAGGGCACCCTTTTCTTCGTTAGGCACGGTAGTGCTCATTATTTGGATTTCATTGGTTCTCTACTTCTGAATAAACAGGTCTCATTAACACCATTCACATCAATCAGCGAATGCCTAATATATTTTAAACTACTAAAAAATTCCGACCCGCTAGTTTGTCTTAGTGCCCTAATGACATTATGGAGCCACTGTGTTTATCGCATAAGAGAGCACCCTATCAGTCAGTACATAAGCTATGGCCGCGAGGGCACTAACATTACTGATATTACCCTACACTAATATCTAACGAACTGGGAAAACAACCATTATTGTAAAAGAAATCGTAGTGCATTGTGAATTTTATGTGATGATTAGTGGGTTCGGTCTCCACCGGTGACAAATAATTTTCTCAAATTCTTTCATTTCACATTATTTGATACGTATTACTAAAACTTGAAGAAAAACGATAAATGATGCCCCTAATACTTTCCTTGGCTTCATTTACTGTATGCTCCATATGGTAGTGCCTAAAATACTTGTGTGCTCGACAACTGGCTCTTTCGCAAATGCTGGAGTTTTATTGTAGGTCTCTCACTGACAAGTGTATTCATTAAGAAAATATTTGTTGCATGAGGTTGTATTGTGTCGCTCTTTTTGTTTGTTTGGTTTTTATTTACCTGGACAAGCGCATGTGTGACATACATTTACACTTCAAAGTCGATTAAAAAGAAGCTATTTTAAACGTAGGGAGAGTATGAGCTTGTGGCAGCGTACAAAAAAAAGAGACGTATTTTTATGGTCAACGACATTTTCGTATGATAAGCATATTTTTACAACTTTTTGTGAATTATAAAAATGTTTCATTGTTCTTCAGTTACTCATATTTATTACACTGAACTACTAAAGGTCAGATAGAACTGCCTAGAGGGCGTAGGAAGAATAATTCCCAAAGCAACGTGGTTTAGAAATATGAGTCAAGCACAATAGCGATTTGATTATGTTAGAAGAAGACAGGCAAAAGTATGTAATTCTGGCCAACTCTTTTCGCACATGCAGAACTAGGACGTTGATCGCTGCCTTACATACTGTGATCACATAGATAAACAAATGTGGGATTTCGGAGAGAACCTTTAAAGATACATAATTGAAAGCTGTGAGTGAACTGACACACTTATGCATACTGTCATTATTTAATGCGTCTAAGGGACATGCCTAATCTGTTGCTCATGCTAACAAATTTTTTGTCCACGTTTAGTAATTTCAACAATGTCGTAACTACAATATTATGAATTCGAACGACAAATTAAAGTCACTATTTTTTCCTTGGCTTAATTATAGTTAGTTTTGTTTGGCAATACATAACAGAAAAACAAACACCTCGAAAAGTTACCCTCTACTAAAAACCGCTTTTTGTAAAATTGTATAGCTCATCCAAAGGCGCCAGCTGAGCATCCACTCAGACAATAGATTTAAGCGCTAGAAAGAAGTTCAGCACGTGTCTGAACTGCCCTGTCGTATTTTTATCAAGTCCGAACTATATGAATTTGCCCCTGTAGTCTCCTCCATGCTGAGAATATGCAGGGTCTTGTAGACGTAGATATCGCTTAGGTTACCGACATTAGCATATCTCATCTGCGTAAGGCCCCCGCCAAATTAAGTTGGTGAACTGTAACTTTAGTACAAAGAGGGCATCGATGTACGCAATTTGAATGTTAAGCTTACAAACACGTTGTCAAAGCCTAGTTGGACGACCTTAAAAATTTATTTTTAAATAAAGTAGTTTCTCTATAAAAAACGAAAACAAAATAAAAAAAACATAAAGAAAGACGGACAAAGTAAACTCCCAATACCGCAGACAAATCGATTTTCAGTCTCTTTTGACTGGTTATTCTTGGACTGTTTTATTTAAAAATAACTTTGAATGTATTCACAACTAAACCAAGGAAATATTATCCTATGTTACAATGTTTTTCGCTGCTTGCGTCTCTTTGTATAAAGAAAGTAGTACAATATTACGCTGCGATACTACCCGCACGAATGGTTTTTAAATATTTATTTTCGTGCCTTAAGGAAAAAAAACCATAAACGAACACCCAGGCAGGCGCTTACAGAAGAGTCACCTCGTTGTATGAAAGTGCTGTTTTTCACGTATACGGTCATATTTATATGTTTAAAAAGTTTAGAAGCAACTGGTGAAAGATGTGTAGCCTCCGAACTAGCACTGATGACCAGGAGGTTGCCAACCACACGGAAGTGTGGGCGCCTTTACTAATGACGCTACCATTGCGAAGCACTTCGCTTGCGGCGCGCTTTCGGCGCTCTTTCAAATTTCTCTATAATGGCCTGGAGAAGGCATCAACGGTAAGTGCGCATGAATCCAGGCTGGATTACCGCGTACACCGTAAGGTGTGCTAGGCAGCCAAGCGGTGCAAGGGGCCATTACAGCACAACCGCTCGTTCGCCTGCAAGAAAGCAGTAGTAAGGGGGCCAAGACATCCAACAGTCGAAGCAGCCAAGGCAAAGTGCGCGCAAGCTGGAATTACGTATACAGGAGAAGAGGCACCAGCTTCTCGTTGGATGTGCTGTTTCCTTGTTTATAGATAGGTTTAGTTTGGTCGACCTTCGATTGTTGTTATCCTTTAGGCAAGTGCAGAGCTGCGTACGAAGAATGGGTGTAGCGGGTGGTGCGAGGGAAACGGCCACCACCACACACTACTACTACTACTACTACTACTACTACTACTACTACTACTACTACTACTACTACTGCTACTTATAATAATATTATTATTAATAATAACAGTATTCATCAATCGATCAATCGTTTATTTAACGTGCCCAGGAACAACCATAGGGTCTATGTGCAGGCGTACACAAAAATAAAACAATGAAAATAAACAATACAATAAAGATAGTCATAGGTAGTCTTCAAAAAATTGTGAATTAAGGGAGGCGAGAACGCACTGAAAAAAAAAAGAAATCAACGCAAAACGGGAACAATAATAAAAAAACAAGACGAGAATGATCAATTGAGGTGGAAAAATAATGTAAAAAATAGTAGTAGTAAGCACTGTTCGTGTTTTACGAGACGAAAAAACGATATGATTGTGAGGGGCATTATAGTGAATGGCTCCATAAAATTTTGGTCATCTGGTGCTGATGTCCTCACCATCATTTATTAACCCTTAAAGGCTTATACAAGGCGTTACATAAGAGGAGACAATATCAGGCGCATGTCATAACACAAATGCAGTGTTTGAATAGTAAGTAAAAAGGAAAGCAATTATACAGCAGATAAACAAAAAGGCAGAGTAATCTGTAATATTGTAAGAACTAATACACAGGGTAGGTACTCAGACGTGAACACCAATGATTACTTTGAAAAAAGGACAAAAAAAAGAAACTTTATTGTTGAGAAGAAGCTAATTTACGAGCTGGATGGCGGGAAAGTTAGCTAAAAACGGAAGACAACAACAGTTTGAATTTGTCTGCGTCGCGTTCCTGAACAACCACTTCCGGAAGACTGTTCCAGTGTTCAATTTATGAAGGCAGCATTGATTTGTTAAAGGCCCGTGTTGATCCATGGAGACGTTGAACACTTTTAGAGTTGAATAGTAGAGGTGCGAGTTGGTAGAATGAGGAGACTGCCATGCAGATGAGAAAAGTTGTGGTACAGTTTATGTAAATAGAAGTACGTGGACCTCTAGCATTTCACCTGCATAGAAATGCGACTATCGCTGGCGGCATTTGAACCCACGACCTAGAGTCAACAGTCAAACGCCATAAGCACTAGACCCTAACGGTGGGTGGTACCTTTGTTTTTTTTTTATTTTTACTGTATATCTCTCCACGGACTTGTTATACACTTTGAATAGCGGCTGCCATGGGCGGGACTCGAAGGAACGCCTTTGATATTAGTATACTAACAGCCCAACGAACAGCTTACTGCGGCATGCTACATGTGCGATGAGTAGGCTTCTGCATTTAATTAGAGTGCATGATTTCATTCTATTTGCACAATGTCACAATGCCTCAGTTTTACTTGTAAAAAAAAACTAGCATATACTATACAGTGTACATATCTAACAATACAACCATTTAAACCACCCCACAGCCCCCCCCTCCTCTAAACATGCACGCGCACGCACACAATACATAAAAAATAATGTTGCACAAAACACAGGCCTTCTTTGTCGGAGGCCATATCGATTCCTTTCGCAGTGTGTATTCAGGCCTGACTACTGAACACTTGAACGCTGTCTTGCCTTGACGTTCCTGCGCTCAGAAGCCAAAAATAAAGCTCTGCATTCTGGACTTTCCACATGGGTGTGGAGCTCATTATTCATCCTTCTCTCCACCTCTTCCTTTTTACTGAATTTGAGATACTCGCCTCCATGCAAGCGATCGCCTTTCTTCGCTCACAACGAGGAAGAATGCGAGCGGGAAATAACAACTTGAAAAGATATTAACAAAGAACACGTTCCTTAATCTCCTCCCTGATCACCATTTTGGAGTAAGTAATTGTTGCAAGGAGAGGCACTTCTTTTAGCTGGGTCGCCTTCCTGTATTTGATAACACTAAGGGGCTCCATCCTCGTATCTTACGCCGTGCACTTTAGCGAGAAAGTTATGAAATATGTCTTGTGTGATCACACTGCATGCGACGATGAGAGGTTTTTGCTTTGGATAGAATTAAGCCATTTAATCGATAGACTGCTAACGCGAGAAACGGTCTGGGGTTGTGACCTCTTGAGCCGTTGACGTAATGGGCTCTGAAATCATTGCGGCGCTTATTGAGCTCTCTTTGGGTCTAGGCTGATGACTGCGATGACGGGACACTGAACGCTTTTTTGCATGCATAATGAGCAATATAAAACATCCAGAACAAAACACATTGAACCCCTTGATACTCCTCAAGAACTAGCCAAGATAAGATAACACGGCTGTGTAAAGTCATAACAACAATAATCAAAACTCAGTTTTTTTCAGCATCAATAGCATATGCTGGAATGATCTACCAGCGTCCACGGTGGACTGTGAAATGGCAGAATCTTTTGTGCGAAAGATCAGCGATATTTTTTCCTATACTGTGTTACATTTCTGTATTGCGCTCGCATGCGTTGTAGAAGCTTTATTTTTGAAACTGGGGTTAACACGTCATCCAGCATTAATTTTTTTTCTTTCGAATCTGATCGTCAGTTTCGCCCCAATTGTAACCATTTCATGTTCTACCACTTTTGCTTAGACTGAGAAGGTCTGCAACACATTGAAACAAGTGTGTTTTCTCCTGACCTGCATTTGTCAGTTGACTAATTATTTTAACTGCGTAGAGTAGTGAACCGGACTCAGGTGGTTTAGCCTTTCTGCTTTCTCTTTCTTTATATCTTTATGTACTGACTATATCGCAACGATCATATCCGCTGTAAGCTCTTGAGATTCTAGTTCACATTGGCGCTTCAATGTGTCTACAAGAGACAATGGTTCGTAAATGCCAGTATCGACGAAAAATAAAAGCCGAAAGCTAATGAAGCATCTCATACTCATTGACAAATATGTTGCGAAGAACTGACGTACACGTAGCATAAGCTTAAGCGTGTGGTTAAAACATCTACGTAAGCATAGCATAAGCTTTAAGATCTAGTCTGCAGAGGCCAACATGAGAGACAGACAGACATAGAACTTAAATGTTTTTTTGTGCCATCAGAACGACCAACATGAGATAATTCTTCTGTGCTGCTGAAAACGGTAATAGATACAAGAGTGACAGTTAAAGGTGGTGAAATATTCTCGTTCATATAACCGTGAGTAAGTAGTAATAATTTTTTTTGAGGAGCGCTTAAGCTGGTACGAAGTAACAGCGAAAATTTTTGTAACACTCGTGATTGTATCCCGTAAAAGAGAAGAAATAGAAACATTGTTTACCCGATATTTGCACCGGAATCGGAAGTCATTTTTATTCCTATTCCTGCAGCGAAGATGATAAATGAAACTGTTTGCTTACAGGACGTGTTCGGAGAGGTGTCAAACCTCAACACAAATACATGTACGCTCATACCCATAAATGTTCGTTTGTTCTTTTTTCCTTTGATAACAACGACACGTACCCACTCTGGGCAATTGGCCACAAAGGACTAGTTGAAGATTTGAAAGGTCACTCGAAAATGTTAGGAGATTCAATAAATAAAATTTAATAAATAAATAAACAAAATGGTAATGTTACGTGTCAAAAAAATTTGGACTACAAGTACTTTGAATTTGAGCTCGTATTCCAGACTGCCGTACTCACCTGATCAGAACAATTTAGAAGAGATTAGTTATAATTTACCGCATTTTAATAAGAAAAAAATTCGGCAGACAATACTAAAATGGTACTCGTTTAGTAGTTTGCATCATCCCACACACGACATCAAGGGCATCAGTGTGGCAGTATCATAAACCTGAGTCACCGAAGCTTCAATACAAATTCTTCAGTTAATAAGCATATTTTTTGAAAGCAGTCTAATGATAAGTCGTGTTCTATAGTACAATATTTTGCATATTAAAACACGCCGTGTTTAATGTGCAATACTTTTCGATTCTCGGCAGAGTTGGCCAGGGAATGATATCGTCAGAGCAGCTCTGTTTGGGTAAAAGTTTAATGGGGGGACAGGGCATCAAAATCTGATGATCGTCTCTTCTGATTGCCCAGATCGGCTGCAATGAGCCTGCCAGTGGAAGCTACAATGAGCTCGCTTTATTACATTTCAGCACTTTATTGTTGTTTATTTGCTTGAATATTATGAACAAAAAGTGATTGATCAGCAGCACACCCAAATAATGTATAAATAACTAGTTTATTCCTCGTAATTAACTTGTTTTGGTTATTCATGAAAGTTGCATGTCTGACTATGCATAATAAACAATAAAACGTGCAAACCGTATGTTAAAATATGTGTTGCTTGGTGTGAGCTTGTCTCTACACGAGCTTGTTGACTTGTCAAAGCGAAAGAATATGATGATATACGTCGAAGAAGTAGCAAATTTGATCAATTTATAGCTTTGCAAACTAAAATATATTACCAATTTGTTTCAACACGTGCGCTTACTCTGTGTACAGGGGTAACACTCATGCTCATACATCGGGAAAAAGGCACACGGGGTCAAAGAAGTTCTGCTCCTTTCGGCTGCCCAATCTTTACGAAATTTATATATTATGTGTTGTGGACTGAGAAGCAGTAATTCATTTAAAAGAAGTAATCTGTGGCGCAGCAGTAAAGTGGAAAGTTGTCCACGCGTTTCCTTTTTTGTGATTATAGTTTATTGCTTTCAGTGATTGCGGACTCCATATTTAGTGTTTGTGGTTTTAGACTTTTGCAGAAATCTCGCAATAAAAGCACGAAAGAAAGCAAAGTCCCAGGAAGTTATTGCGGCTCTTCCAATCACTATCGAAAGAGGGTTCCCTGTCAAGAAATGATTAAATACCCAAATCGCTGTAGACACAAGCAGCTGCCGAGTGTTTAATTATGTACGCTTCAATACGGCAGTCATACTTTTCGTAGGAAAATATTCAGCCTGTGTAAAGGAGGTCACTGTTTTTTTTCTTGTTTCGAACAGCTGTTTCTAGTGATCTTTGATTGAGATTCTCACTCATTGTTACTGTTCTGATTAAGTTTGCGGTGCACGCTTACTGTGTGGGGTGAACATTTTCCGGCTGGAAATAACCTTTTCGAGAAAACAAAAAAAGTGCGGGGGGAGAGGAGTCATTGTTCTAAAGTTAATAATTAAGAGGGTGCGACAAAATGTGCTTCAGGCCTATGACAGCGGCATTTTAGAATTAAATAGTACTTTTTCTTTGCAACCATGACGAGTTTTTGTAGTGGCCTTTTTTGAAAAGTAATATAAGTAAACCTATATGTCGGTGGGACATTGAGACTGTAAGTTTTAGTTTACATCGTAGGGCCCACTATAAAAAGACCCCTAAACGACCTCCGAGCGAGCAAGAAATGGGCGGAATATTTCCTCCTGCCGTTGTATGACTTTAAGTGATGAGAAAACGAGCTCTGTATTGGCCCACGCACGAAAGACATAATTTATTGTTTGTAATTTATCCAGTTTTTTTTTAGGCGTCACGCTTTCCTTATGCCTTGTCTCGTATTATGCGATCGTGCAAAATCAATTGATTTCATCATTTTGTGTATTTTTTATGCGCACGCGAAGATAAACGTGCAGCCAAAAAGCGCGAATCCTAATAGGATCGACGCTTAGTGCGTGCATTGCCTACGTGCTTCATAAAGAAATTACTGGCGATGAGGAGATAGCGAAGGCGAGGAAGGAGCCTACGTCTAGTCCTTCAAATCGGAGTGGGTGAGCGGATTTTGAAGGAGCACACTCGAATTTTTGCCTTTCATATTGTTGGCGCTGAAACTGTACGTGACTTTGAAAGACGCTTGAATTCACTGCGCAGGTGGTCAGAGCTGCCAATCACAAGTCACCTGCTGCACATTTATGCAGCTGTGCTCTTGGGAAAAGCCGAAATGCGGACGCACCATGCACGGAAATGCTTTCTATAAGAGTGGATACCACTGAACACGTAACATTGTGAGTGATCGAATTTTCATTACGTGACAAAAACATTATTTAAGCGTTGGTTTTGTGCTTCGTTCATGCGTATTTTTTAACTGACGTTACTCATGAAACTATTGCAAGGAATCAATTTCTGCTTCATGATTTTATTTTCGCTTAATTTGCTGCGACAAAACATTGTAAACAAAATTCCATGAAGGGTTATCAAGTAGGACGTAAGTGTTATCACAATAACAATCTTAGGTATATCCTGAAAAGTTATATTATTAAGTGCATTCTTCTAACTTCAAATCTTAAAACAATCGTAGCTTTATTACTTCATTGAGGTCAATAATTAATTTTTTGAGGAGCGTTTATGAGGCCACCGTGATTATTTGCAGAACAGTTAAGATTGTCAGAAATAGAGTTATTCCTCGGCCGAAGCTTTTTACGGTTAAGGTAAGATCCACAAGGCGCTCACGATGGGGATAAGACGGAGAAGATAACCTCCAAGCCAAAGGCTTTGTGCGAGCATAAGACGCGGTTGCTTTGCATGTACACGTCTATGAGCTCGTGTGGCCTGAGACAGCTACCACTAGCCTTTGGCGAATTGCGTTGGTTATTCGCTACTGTATGTCTCAGTAGCGCGCCACATGCCTCAGCGTTTCTAAGACGCGCCTAATTAAGGACACGACACAGCATAGCAAACTATCTAGTTTTATTTCGCTTGACGTGTTCTATACTGCCTCCTCTGTATTTAAGCGCTGTCTAGAACGCCAGGTTTTAAACATCATTAAGAACAGAGAGAGAGAGAGGTACTGTAAACAGGGAGTCAGGGTAGTCAATGAAAGCTTTTAAAACGAATGGTATTGTTGGCGAAAATATTTACCTCCGCATGGTCAAAGGCGTTATTACGAAGGGGGCACGGGCGGCCCTCCAATCTTCGAGGATGAACGCCAAGTGTGCTCCGCACCTTTACCCACTCGGACCAGTCTCTTTATTGTGTAAAATGCAGGGTCAGTGTTCACGAGTGTTTTTGACGCTAATGGCAACCGAGAACTTCCGATGTTGCTTGCAAAGACCGTTTACTTCGCACATTTATCCTCAGAAAAGCGTATATCTAAGGATGGGCATTGGGAGAAGCAAGTCACTGCTTCATTTTGACGTTTTCAATCCATTTAAAAGCTCTCATCTTCTTCGAAGTTGACCGAAAAGAGGCACTGAGGAGAAGCAATGATGGCGGCACTTGCCACCCTCCCCTTATTTTTTAGTGGCAACCATACTAATGCTTCCACGAATGCGCCCGCATGTAATTCTTCGGAAAGGACAAGCGAAAATGAACCCTGCAGAAAGAGAACAACATTCACAGCGAAAAGCCGATAGCAGAGACTACAACACAGAGAAGGTCAGGTATTTTGCAACGATGCTTTATTACCGATCCTATGCTAGCCTTACCATCCATCTCTAACGACCAGCTGATGCTGTTTTTAACGAGGAAGTACCACTGCTCTGACCACTGTCCAAGTGAGCAAGGCACAAAAATAAATTAGTATCAGTGATTATATCACTGTAAATTATCATCCCTGATATTTGTCATTGTACTTGTCTTGTTTGAGTGGTTTTCTGTTTGCTTTATTGCGCAAAGCCCTAATCAGTAGTCTTGTGGTAAGGCTGTTGATTTCGTTTAGAAAGGAAGTAAAATATCTTCAGCGAAAGCATACGCAGGGTATATTTGGGAAAGGGTACCCATTATACGAATGTCGTAACGTTTTTGCAGCACCAGGCATAATTATAGATACAGTGAAGGGGGCTGATGTAAGAAGAATGTCTAGAAAAAAGTGCAGAATCGATTTTCGGAGGCAGTTCTCATTTTCACATACTATCGTGCTTTTGAAGGTACCTTGATGTGGGGCTTATTTGCGAGGACGAGGAAGCCATTCGTCATATTTTGTGTTAGTGCCCAAAGCAGCGTGTACAAAAGCACTCAGTCTCCGTCATAGTCAACCAGTAGTTCTACGACCATCGCCTGAACAAATACATTTACAGCATCGACTGAACACCACATTGCAGCAAAAGTTCGTGTTGGCGTTGCTGTGCTGTGATTCGCCAGCCCGTTTGAAAGCCTCCTAAAATGGCGTTTTGCCGCATTTTCTTAATTTTCTTATTTTCTCCTTTTTTTACTACCATGTTTGAAATCGTATTCTTATACTACACTGCCTATATAGCAAAACAGAAACATTCTACTGGTACCCTGTCAACTTCTTAAACTCATTTTTAGTTTTTATGAACGACACTTGTCCAATGATATACTATACCACCTGCACTGCCGAATAATGAAGTCGCGTTTAGAAGGATACAGTATATCTAGCCCTATTTAGCACTCTTTGCCAACACATTTAGAAACATATTCACAGTTATCACCCTCGTATTCACCCTGCTTTTTTTATAGTTATCTACAACAGAAAAAAAATTGAGTGGGAACCTAGAAATGCCTTTTCGCCTTTTTACAATCCGTCGGAATTCTCTCTGCCGCACGATTCATGGACAATCCCGCGTATTGAATTTAGTGACGCTTCCAGTACTCAGCCAACCAACTAAGTCTGAATGTGAGACAAAAGTCACATGCAAGTTCACGTAAAAAATTGTACGTAGACTGCGCTTGTTCGGCGTGCCCTTGAATTCATGTAAGGAGTAATCAAGAATCACCGCGGACCAACCTGAGCCCCACAACATTTATGATTAAGCATTCCCAGCAGGAACTTTATATTTTTAGTGGTGCACTGCCTATATAGGTAGTTTTATTATTATGAGCTTGGCCAAAATTTTCATCAAAGTGGCGCAGGCCTAGCAGTTTTTTTAATCAAATATACAGTTAGCTAAGAAAGAACTTCGGTTATGAATCACAGATGTCTGTAGCCTTAAAAAAGGAAATAAGCAGCTCATTCCATTTGCATTAGGCGGTGAAACTCTATAGTTGAAAGAGAAAGGAACGTGGCATGTCTAGATGGCTTGCTCGACCATAAGTAAGAACAATGTAAACAAAAAAAAACTTAACATAATGTGTCTTCATGATCCACAGGAGAAGCGCTGCTGGGCAACAATATTGCAAGCATAGACTAGCTCAGCCAGCTTTAAAAAGTGAACGCTAAGTACTAGCGTGTGAAGGCTATCCTGAATGAATTCACCGCACTGCGTCTCACAAAGCTACATGCCTTTTCATTTAAAAAAACAAGCAAACTCGAAAAGAGAAATGGCAAACACACACAAATCTACTCTCTTTCATTGATTCTTGTTTCTTGCGCCAAAAGCCTAAGTAGACGCCGGTACAAACGAAATTTAAATCCTATTTAAGTCTCACAGGTAATCATAAAATATTCATAAATATTTCGGAAAAAAAACACCATTGGATAGTTGGACTATTTTCGTGCAGACTACCTAACCTATTGGCGTTTCTCTGCCATAGACCTGGCAAAAATTATAGCGCATCCTCCGTAGCACTGTTTGGCCTTGCTTATTCACGCTTGGAAAGATCCTAGTTTTTATACGAACAAGTCCCTAGCTATGCCGGCGGTCTTTGTCACAAATGCCTGGCTTCCTTCACAGTTTTTATTCGTGAAATGGGTGACACGTACGTGATTCATGCTGCACGTCTCAACGCCCTACATTATTGGATTTTGGCCTCGCGCGTTTCAGCGTGCATTCTTTGTCACTATGTCGGCTTCTCAGCTACAGAGTACAGTGTAAACGTGTGAATCGCATATTTTGGAAGGCCATCATGCGAGAAAACTCTCCTCGCGTAATGCATTTGGCCGGACAAGTTCGTAAATCTCATTAGAAGCGACTGAACAGATGGCGAATGTGAACCAGAGTTATGCGATTTGGATATGAAACTGCGTTTTGGAATATTGAACTCGCTGCTTTGGTTCGTATAGCACGTGTGAAAAGGGTAGCATGATCATTTCAGTCCTTATAGAGGACTCAGACACCCCATAATCTGGGCTGAAATAGGTTATCCCCAGAGAGAGATAGAGAGAGATAAAGATGCAAGGAAATATCCTATGTACCTAAGAAAGTAGTACTCTTAAGAAAGCAGTTTGAAAGTTGTGGAGTAAAGGACATTAGTTCCTCAAGGCTGTTGCTCTTTGAAAATTTTCTTGCATTGTAACTTGGTTCTTGTTCTAGTGCCCCAGTAATAATGTACATGTTTTTGCCTCCCATAAATTCAAGTCACACTTCTGTGTTTCAGAGGAATGCTGACATGATTGTCAAAATAGTCTTTACTGCTTATTTATTTATTTATCTATTTATTTATTTATTTATTTTCAAATACCGCAGCCCCGTTATGGGGCTATCGCAGGAGTGGGTACACAGCAAGAAATAATAAAAAGGTACAAAACAAAACAGCTGAATACACAAGTACATTGGCAGATCATAGAAATACAAAAATTTTACAAACAGAGTTATACAAACAATGAAAGGTTTACAGCACACCGTCTTTTAATGCCTTCAAAAATTCATCTTTCTTCAAAGACCGAATGTGACCTGGTATGAGGTTCCATATTTCAATACATCGAAGAAAAAAGGTGCATTTGAAGAAATCAGTACGAGAATGAAACACAGATACATTAAGTGCGTGGCTGTTTCTGGCGGATGATGTTTTGGCAGGTGTTATGTAGTTGTTGTGTGGTGAACATTGCGGTGAATTAAATAAAGAGTGAAAAAGTTTCAGAGACTCAATGTCTCGTCTTTTGGAAAGTGATGATAGACCAAGCTGCGCTAGATGGCATGATGGTGAAAAATTACGATCATAGCGTCTGTAAATGAATCGAATAGCTTTTTTCTGGATGAATTCAACGCGTTTTATGTCAGTGATTTTATAAGAGTACCATACAGTGGCTCCATACTCAAGGATCGGTCGTACGAGGGTTTTGTACGTAAGCAGTTTTGTTTCCCTTGGGGCTAAATGTAGTGAGCGGTTAAGGTATCCAAGTTTCTTCAGAGCCTTGTTGCACGTTGTATCGATGTGACAAGACCAAGATAAGTTAGTAGTGAAAAGGAGACCAAGGTACTTATATTGTGAGACCCGTTACACTACATAGTTATTAAAAGAATAATCAAACACAGATGGGGTTTTCTGTCTACTGAAACGCATAGCAGCTGTCTTTTGAAAGTTAATGCTCATCTGCCAATTTCGGCACCACCTGTAAAAGTTTAAGAACGATCTATGGAGTGTATGATGATCATCAGGTGAATTTATTACGTGATATAAAACGCAGTCATCAGCGTAAAGACGAATTTTAGTGGAAACTGTGTCGGGTAGGTCATTTATATATAACAGAAAAAGTAATGGCCCTAGCACGGATCCCTGGGGCACTCCGGAAGATACACGTGCTTTAGATGAATGGAAGGTGTTAAATGATACGTATTGGCTACGACTTGAAAGGAAACTTCTAATCCACTGAACAAGCGATTGGTTTTTTAGTAAGAGATTCAGTTTATATAGAAGTTTTGAATGGATGACAGTATCGAAGGCTTTAGGAAAGTGTATTAATAATGCGTCCACCCGAAGACCTAAGTCAAGAGCTATAGATATGTCATGAGTGAATTCTGTCAGCTGAGTTATGGTACTAAATCCACGCCGGAAACCATGTTGTGCATTGGACAGAATATTGTTAGTTTCGAGAAAATTGATGATGTGTTTGAAGACAAAATGTTCCAGTAGTTTGCATGAGTGAGAGGTTAATGATATAGGCCTGTAATTTAATACAGATTTCCTACTACCTGATTTGTCGAGTAGAAGGACTTGTGCATTGTTCCACGATGATGGAACCGTTGATGTTGATAATGATTTGTTGAAAATTACTGATAGGTATTGACTTGTCCATAGAGAATAGCGATGAAGAAAAATATTATGAACACTGTCTGGGCTAGACAACTTTTTTGAATCAACATATAAAATCAAATTTAAAACACCTTCTGTAGACACTGAGACATCATCAACAAGCGAGGCATGAAGTGGAGTGCAAGAAGAAATTTCGTGATTATCCTGAGCAAAGACAGACGTAAAGTATTCGTTAAATGCATTGGCAATGACCTGCGGCTGGCTAGTAGGAGTTTCATTAAGAACGAATGTACTAGTAGAGCATTCCTTTGGCGAGATTAAGTTCCAAAATTTTCGGGGATTATTCTCAACCATATTTGGCAAGGTAAACGAGAAAAAGAAGTCTTTAGCAGCATTTATTTTCCTTCAAAGTTCCTCCTTCACTGTATTGTATTCAGCTCTACGCAGGGCATTGCCATTACAACTTGCATGCCTTAGTCTTGATAGTCAACGCTTTAAATGCAGTATTTCTCTCGTTATCCATGGAAGTTCAGTATTTTTCTGTTTAGTTTTTAGTGGTACATGTGTTTCAATACATTCTATAACAAGGTTTTCAAAATAAGACACCAAACTGTTGACATCACCAGTATAGCTAAGTTCTTTAAAAATGTCGAACTCGCTGCTTAAGTTGTCAATAATAGACACATTGTCAGCCAGGCTATAATCGCGAAAAGTTGTATATTCATTGCGGCGTTTTGGAACTGTGCAATTAAGAGAGATTAGTACACTTTTATGATCAGAAATACCATTAATGACCTGAGCTGTAAACCCCCTTGTATACAGTGAATCACTGAGAAAAACGCAGTCCAGTATAGCATTGCTTTTAAACGATGAAAAAGATTGGTGTACTGATAATTGTTCTACGACTTATCAATAAATTGCTGAATCTTGCTGTAGTTGTTGCTTACCCGCATTTATAGTATGCTTGAGGCGGTGCACTCTCTACAGGAGCTAACAACAATGGTGTCGCAGAGTGACGGTCTCTTGCTACTCGTGCTATCATTCCATCCGAAAAGATAAAAACGTCTTTACTGAAATACTTCGACGCTTTTATATCTAAGAGTCGTTTGCGTTTTGCATTGATTTAGTGGCACTAAGCATGTGATTGCAGCGGTGATATTAGCATGAAGTTATGGAGCGATGAAGGTTGAATTAATGAGAATAGAGATGACAATGCGATGACATATTGCTGTGATAGGAATTATATGGACAATCTCGGCGTGTTTTTTGTCGTCGCCGCCACTACCGATGTCTTTCACTGTATATTTATACGTAGTTATGTATATGAAATTTCAAGAAAGAAAAAAAAATGGCCCCGTATCTTGCATGTGGAGAGAGTGGACAAAACGGTAATTTGATGCTCTGCGCGAGAAAATCAGTGAATTGTATTCTGGAGGCACTGCGAGCGCCTCGATTCCTGCAGCGAAGGCAAACGAGCACATCTAGGCGCGTTAGACACGAGCACTATCTGGCTATTATCTTCAAAAACGAAGGAAGGTGTGGGCGTCTGTCTTGTAGGCGATAAGGTGTAGAACGCAAAGCGACGGGCAGGTGCCACCGTGACGCTGTCTTTGCAAAGCGTTGGAAACACTTGCATTTTTAAGCATCGCGTTACATTTTCAGCGCAGCGTGATAAACGCTACATTCCTTGGAATTACTTATGTATGCCTTCTCTAGTATAGCGACACACATACAAAAAATATTGACGTGTTGTCCTGGTGCCTTAGATATGAGCAATAACTGCTATTTAATTGACAATCACACAAGTATGAACGCTGACGCTTAAGCAATATTCGTGGGCGCTGCAGATGAGGTTGACCGTTTGGGGCATCATTTGGTTCCATTTCTGGTATTGTTACGGCGTACAAACAGGCAAATGTACAGACAGACAGACAGACAGACAGACGGACAGACAGATAAAAATTTTTGCGTTGACTTACCACAAGAAAGACTATTGTCTTTTAAAAAAAGCCGCCCGCGCTTTGCGCCCAGCTCCTCACGATGCTCCGACGCGTGCTTATTTCCCGCGCGTACTTTGCCTCGCGAATAGAGAGGAAAGTGGGATTAGATGCTTGTGCTCACACGCTTATCCTTCGGTTGGGAGATTTGTGCGCCTTTCAGATTTCACCGGAACGATTGCGTTAGTTGCCGGACCCACAAAGGTCACTTCGCTCGCTGCAGAGGCCCCGTTCACGCAAAGAGCGCGCTTTTCATTCACAGCGAAGTATAAGAACTAGAACACTTGTTAGTTTGCTGTAATCTGTACTTGTGGTTTCGTTTCGCGCGTCGTTTTTGTTTAAACAGCGCGTTAAGTGTCGTCCGGCAAATGTTGTTAGTTCATTCTCGTCCTGAGTATGTCGTTTTCATGCGTCATTTGTGCGTGAGTAGCGTGTGGCACGTTTCGGTCTGCTTGCCATTCTCAGCATTACATTCCAAGTTGTTGCTATTGCATTCATTATTTCACCTTTGTGGTGCAACTGTCTTTTTTTGAAGAACGAATACACGCATTAGGTATTCTATACTACATCTTCCCATGACTAGAAAGAGAGAGAATGACTTTGGTGCCCAGACTGCATACTTCGCATTAATACTGATCAAATGATGATGTCTGTAAGTTTGTTTGTGCCTGGGAAACCTTGAAGTAAAATAAAGTTGTATGAAAATGCAGAACTGTCGTTGACAGCTTCTTAAATTCTCAAGACGTTATCAACACGAAAGCCTGCAATGGCTCTTAAATAGAAACTTGATCGTCATTGTAGGCATCTCGCGGCGTGGAAACTAGTGATGCCAAAACATCAAGTGACAACGTCACCACATTATGTTACGATGACATGATCGCCAAATTTTGTAACATTATTATAACGTCATAACGTCACTGTAAGATCAAACGGCGCAACATAACACGATGACGGCCTCACGTGACATCGTAGCATGATCAAAAGTGGTCCTATTATGAAGGCAATGCATAACCAGGTGTGGTGCCTGTGATCTCGGAGCCAGTACAAAACCAGGTTCGGCGCTCAAACCCTTTGAAAGGTGGCTGGGCAGCATCATTACGTCGACTCCAACAAAATATGACAAAGGTTTTGCCTTCTAATAGTCTCAAGCCAGCCCATTAAGAACTTTGCGAGTGGTGTAAGACATTTTCGCACCAAGGTAGTTAAACAGATGAGGTATATTTATGCTTAGAACATGGGTGAGGGTTCTATTCTTGGGCTCGGTCGTGTATTCACTAGAAGGCGAAATGCAAGTACCCTTGTGTACGTTAAGCTTTCAAAGAATCTTAAGTAGTCAAAATTATTCTGGAGTCCTATATTTAAATTGCCTTATGATCAATGTATGGAGATGGCTCGTAAAACCCCAAGACTTAGTATTTTACTCACAGAGAACTGCGACGGTTTCTGTGACTTTAACGTAGCAATTACTTCCAAAAGTCCATGCACAAGTGGGGCCATGCAAGGAAGATAAATGAAGAGCATTATTGTAAAAAAGGGCCGTATTTGGTGAAGTAAAGCTTTCACGTCACCAGCTAGCGATATATGCCAAGCGGAATTTGACGGAATGCGAAAATAGCTGAAGCGGCAACGCTGCGCACTACCGAGCGGAAAGAGGCCGCCGGGTGAGAAGTCTCACGTGACTAACACGTAAGCTGCATGGCACTTGGATCGTAGGTGGTGTCACGGCATCCCTTCTGAGCTTGCGTAAACGAGGGCAGGAGAGCGGAGCCTGAAAGACCTAGATTTCTGGGAGCGTGAATTGATGGATGACCTGAGAGTGCGCCAGCGGCTCCAAAAAGTTGCGCTTCTGCTCGATTCCTCAGCTGGCGCAAAATAAAAGGCGAGACATCGAGTTTTTTTCTATAGAACTTTCGTTTCAATGAAGGTGTAAGTGAAACCATTCCTACTCGAATTCAACTATTAAATGCAGACACAAACCGAAGTAAAAAATTTCAACTCTAGTCTTTTATTTTTGTGAAACAATGCGCGGCTTTTTTTTTTTCATTTGAAAGACTTGTGTTCATCGTTCGAACACAAAGCAGGACATTACTTAGTGTATGTGACATGTCACGTTATACACTACACTGAAACTGCATTTAATACAGTTGGCGTTTTACGTTGTCTGTATGCCTTTACTTCTTGGTTGCTGCTGTGATAACCCAACGGAGCGTCGCAACGTGGCCAAAATATCAATGCGGGCCTTGTGGATGATCTAATGACCAGTTTACTCGACTGTAGCGGGACCCTGATTGTAACACGAGTGACGAATTTTCACGGTGGAAAAGAAAAGTGTATTTGTCAGTTGCGTGAATTAAGGGGAAAAAGGTACCTTTATTTGTTGCACATTGTGGCCAACACCTCCCAGCTTCTAAATATAAAATGAGCTTTGCTCATTCGACGCTTTCGCCATCGTTGATCAAGTGCTCGCTCCTAATTGCATTCGTCGCTTCCATTGACATTGACGGCCCCCTTTGTCGCTTTCTTCAAATTTCCAGATGAAGTCATTCTTCGTGCCATCCAGTTTATTTGATTTAAAATGGGCGAATCCCCATGTAGAGCAGGATGTTGTACCTCACGGTTTCTAAGGTTGCGGAAACGCACAATACCGGCACTTGAAATATGCGCATAATGAGCCACAAAAACGCCGCAACATGAACAGGACTAGCATCTATACACGCTAGCAAGATGTTGTCAGCGTGTATATGTTGCCAGCAAAACAAAGAACGGCAGATTTTTGATAGCCATTTGCAAGAGCCTGTGCCGCGACACCACCATGGCGAATTTTGAAGCGTTTTGATTATAACGCGTACCTTAAGCTCATGTCAGAGAAATGTCGAAAAAAAAAACTCGCGTTATATTTTAGCAAATACGGTAACCTAAATAAGCTATAAAATGAAAAAAACTGTCGAAGCCTAACTTACTTAATTAGCAGCAGTGACTTTAGCACAAAAAGTGCCACTAAGTACACTTGCGAAGACAGCTAGGATGGGCCATCTAGTCTTAAGGAGCCAGCAAGTCATTATGGGAATTATGCGCATTACGTAGAGCACGCGCAGAATACAAAAGTTCCGACAAAATTTTTATGTGTGAGGCAGGCCTAATGATTGGGAAGATATTAAAAAAAAGAAGCAGGAGCACTTTCCTTCAACAGCCTCTCCTCAGAGACTCACAATAAATATTAGGAGAGGTCGATTGCGTTCTGGCGTCGAGCATGAAATCCCCAGGAAACTTGGCTGTGTTATCTCGCTACTTTTAATGTTCGGGCCACTGTGCTGGTCAAAAATTCGCCCTTGTGATCCCCGTAATTATACTAACTCTCACCTTTTTTATCCATTAAAATATTGTGTGAGTCTTTAGCCCGTGTCTAAGCTAAAGATAAGAGTGCGTTCCGTGCTCAGGAGCATAAAAAATGAGGTTCCTCTGAGAGATGACTGCGCGAAAAAAATTTGCTTTATCTTATTTACGCGAGCTGTCCTTAATAAAGGAAGAAAATAATGAAGCCCCGCTAACAAAGAAGGCGTTGGATATGCGTCCTTTGGCTGCTTTGATATTGATTATTTTACCGTTGCCTTAAGTGAAGCCTCGCGCCAGCTAAGAACTCTCATGTGTTCGATGAATGATGCATGCTAATGAAAACAGCCCTCAAGTATGAAAACGAGGCGTAGACCATAACGATGCTAAAAAAGACAAATGAGACTATGCACATTGCAGATAAGCAGTGTGTTATCGGTCTTCTTACTCTAGGACAGCCATCGATCACTGACACTTGAGAGTGAGCAACGAACAGTATTCGAAGGGCAGCTTACTTAAACAACTACATTGACAGTCGCCACTCTTAAGAACCCTTCTGTACGTGGATGAGTGCTGTAATGCCCAGTGAAGGACACTATGTATAAATCTATTGATGGGACTGAGTGCCGGCTGGGATTCACTTTTTATGTCACACCAATACAATTGGTTATTAGCCTTGGGTTACACCCAGTAGGTGGTTTATATGACCCACCAATATTGCTACAGACCACTTGAAAAACTGCATGGATATAGTTTATTATATACCAGAACAGAGAAATGCACCTGCCGAAAAGAAAAGCCGCTATAAACTAGAAATATAGGCAACAGCACAAATATATATCTAGTCTCTACAGAATATTGTATCGTAAATAGAAAGCGAAAAATCAACGACTCTAAGTAATCGTAAGTGAAAAGGTGCGCAAATCAGCAGGTGTGCTGTTGAATTCTGCCGGTTTTCACTGTGATTGCTGTGACCATAGTCATGCGTACTCACCGCCGTGTAAACTACAACTACTGAGCTTCCTTTTCGAGAGCAATATTACTAATAGTGCAACAGCCTGTGACACAGACTCATGGAATATCACGAAACAATCTAGCGCTGTGACTAGCTTTAGTGGGATTGCCCATCGGGTTCACTGCTGCGATGACGGCCGTCTTCTGCTCAGTGCATCCAACGTGATACATCACCATTTGCACTGACAATGTGCCATTATTTCATCTCATTCACAAACATTTCAGGAAAGTCTGTCGGCTCATACAATGAGAACTTTCACACAATCAATATTTTGATTGTGTGAAAGTTCTCATTGTTTGTGCTGTTATCGCCCTCCGAATGCGCCATCTGGTTTTTCCAATGATTTTCATGACGTCTTAAGTGACTTGCACGTGAGGTTCTCTGCCACACCAATTTTAATCCTAGGGGATTTTAACTTTCTTGATATTTCGTGGAACAACTCCCATTTATCGCCTGGCTCTGGCTCCTCTGAAAGCGCCTGCTTCCTTAACACATGCGCGCAATTCAATTTAACGCAGCTGGTTATGTGCCCAACTCGCATTACACATTCAAGTGCTTCAACTTTAGACTTAGTTCTGACTTCTCCCCCCGATCTCGTGCAATCGCTTTCTGTTTTGCCTGGCCTCAGTGATCACGAAGCAATCGTTTTCAACCTCCCCTGCGCATCGCCCCGTAAACAAAAAAGTAAAAAGCGATTCAGGGACTACAGTAGAGCTGATTATGGAACCATTAATACCGAACTTGAACATTTCACCTCCGTTTTTCTAGAAGACTTCAACCAAAGATCTGTCAACGATAACTGGATGCTGTTTAAAAATAAAGTTGCCGAACTCGTTAACAAGTACATACCACTACGCGAAATCGCATGTAA
Organism: Rhipicephalus microplus; assembly: GCF_043290135.1. Lineage (NCBI taxonomy): Eukaryota > Metazoa > Arthropoda > Arachnida > Ixodida > Ixodidae > Rhipicephalus > Rhipicephalus microplus. The sequence goes on from NC_134703.1 coordinate 17,025,932, forward strand.
CAGTCAATCACCGTGGTTCACGCCAACATTGAAACACCTGTCCAATAAAAAGAAGCGCGTTTACCGCCAAGCCAAGCGTTCTAATTTATCTGAAAGATGGGAGGTTTACAAAAAGGTAGCCGATGAATACGGGCGTGTTTTATCCGCGGCAAAGGAGTCCTTTCTTCAGCGAACGCTACCGTTAATTCTGCAAAACAATCCCCACAAATTTTGGCAGGTCGTTAATGGGGGCGATAGGAAACAGATTGAACTTACCACTGACACGGACGAAGTAATTTCCAGTGAGAACGTTTGTATCACCCTTAACCATGCATTTTCTTCATTCTTTACGAACACTACTCCTGCCGTCCTTCCAGGTGTTCAAGCTCGCGATTTCATTGTGATGAATTCTGTACACGTTGACCGGGTCGGCATACGCAAGTTGATCCAAAATTTAAAAATTTCGTCGTCACCAGGCGTCGATGGCATTTCTTCTAAATTTTTGAAAAACACTGAAGTTCATTCCTCAATTATTCTGTCGAGACTTTTTGATCAGTCATTAGAAGAAGGTGTTCTCCCAGAGGACTGGAAGGTGGGGAATGTGGCTCCCTTGTTTACATCAGGAGACGCTCATAGTCCCGGGAATCATCGCCCCATTTCACTAACCAGTGTACCATGCAAACTTCTCGAACATGTAACTTACACCCACGTCGTGAGTTATCTTGAAAGTAACACCTTCTTTAGCATTCACCAACACGGGTTTAGGAAATATTATTCATGTGAGACACAGCTTCTGGCCTTCACTAACGATTTATTCTCTGCTGCTGATCGTTCATCTACTGTTGATTGTGTCTTCATAAATTTTTCAAAAGCCTTTGATATTGTCTGCCACAAGTTACTTCTTCTGAAATTAAACGCGCTAAATATTGATGCTAACGTCTTAAAGTGGATTGAATGTTTCTTATCTAACCACACCCAGTTTGTAACTGCTAACGACCATTGTTCCCCGACTAGCCCTGTAACGTCCGGCGTTCCGCAAGGTTCAGTTCTTGGTCCCCTACTATTTCTTATCTACATCAACGACTTACCTAAAGACATTTCATCATCCATCAAACTATTTGCCGATGACTGTGTAATTTACCGTGAAATCCAGACTAACGCAGATAATCTTGCCCTTCAAACAGACCTGGATCACATTTCATCATGGTGCGACGCATGGTTAATGAAGCTAAACGTTACTAAATGCAAGGCTATGCGAATTTCCCGTTGTATTTCTCATAATGTACCGTGCGACTACACACTTAATCACAGCAATCTCTATCTGGTTTCGTCCTACAAGTACCTTGGAGTGTATATTTCTAACAATCTCTCTTGGAACACGCATGTCGATTATATTACAAACAATGCGAATCGCACGTTAGGTTATCTGCGCAGAAACTTTTCTTTGGCTCCGACTAACCTTAAACTTCTGCTTTATCAAACATTAGTCCGACCCAAACTCGAGTACGCGTCATCAGTCTGGGATCCACATACCAATTACCTCGCTGACAGTATCGAGGCGGTTCAAAATAGCTCGGCACGTTTTGTCATGTCAAACTACCATCGCACGTCCAGTGTTACCTCGATGAAAGCCAATCTTCACTGACCCACTCTCTCACTGCGGCGTAAAATATCTCGCCTTTGCCTGTTCCATAAGATCTTTCATTGCATTCCGTCTTTTAGCAACACTCTTTTCCAGCCCCCATCGTACGTTTCCTTATGCAACAATCATCAGTTTAAAGTGAGCGTTCCTAGCGCCCGCACGAATTTATATTTGAATCATTCATCCCGAAAACTGCAAATGAGTGGAACCACCTTCCCGCCCCTATCGCTGCTATCACTTACCTCACTTTGTTTAAAAACGCCCTCTCTAACCATTTCGCGTAAATTCGCCACTTAAGTCACGCTGTGTTTTCTCTTGTTAGTTTTTTTGTGTGCGCGTGTCATTCGAAGACGCAACCATGTTGAACATTGTTGTTACAACCACCCTGCCTCTTCTTCACATCACGCAGTCTTTCTTTTCTTTTATGGTTTTCAGACCGCCATTGTGCGCATATAATTTTGATTTGCTGTATTTCCTGATTTTCTGTACGATGTATACCCGCTCCTCTCTGTAATGCTTCGGCCTTGAGAGTAAATAAATGAAATGAAATGAAATGAAATTTAGGTACAGTTAAAGACTTTAGTAAAGGCGCATACCTCAAGGTAATTATTAGGGTCCGCAAGGTAATTATTACCGCAAGGTAATTATTAGGGCAAGGTATACCGCAAGGTAATTCATTAGGGTCAGCTTTAAAAACGATTTTCGACCTTTAGAGTGCTTTTTGATGCGCCGTTGTCTCGGTAATTGCCCTTGCAGCTGTTACTGAGATCGTTAAGCAGGATACCATGAAATCCGATTCCTCCATATCTCCTCTCCATCCCACGTTTTCGTGGTTATACAAGTGCTCAACGTCGCTTCTGCGTTTTACGTAAATGTGATTTCTGCCATTACGTGTGTTTCATTGCGTACAGAGCACAGAAAATTATCTCTTGAAAGCTCCGCCCTTTAGTACCGTCATTTATTTGCTTAATTGGCTCCATCGGCAGCCGCTGGAAATGCGAATGCACCCGGAAAGTTGCCGCCATGAAACGCATTTTCAAACAAATCTTTCGGTCTGGTGACTCGGGATAACGGCTTCGGCTTTCTAGCTTTTTTATTTAAATTTACGTGCACGCATGTAAACTGAGTATCAGACTGTTCAACCGGCAACCACCATGCGCAACTCCCAAAACAAAACTAGATACACTGCCCGCGTAAGTTGTCATCGCTCAGGTCATTGACTTACGGGCTGGCGTTATTCTTTTGTTTCTCTCGCACGGATATTCATGTACTGAGGACAGTGATGTTGTTTGCTTGTGGGAAGCGAATAAGAGTTTCTAGACGAATGGCAAGATAATGTTATAGTCGCCCTGGGTTTGCCCCGCCTCGATGGTCTAGTGGCTGAGGTACTCGGCTGCTGACCCGCGGGTCGTGGGATTGAATTTCGGCTGTAGCGGCTGCATTTCCGATGGAGGCGGAAATGTTGTAGGCCCGCGTGCTCATATTTAGGTGCACGGGGTCGACATTTCTGGAATTGTCCACTACGGCGTCTCTCATAATCATATGGTGGTTTTGGGACGTTAAATCCTACATATAAATTACTCGAAATAGGATATAATGGCGAATATTAAAACAAGCGCGACAGTGATATAAAAAACAGCGCAAACACTTTTTTTTTGCATTGGAGGTAGAGGCAGGTGTTGTTCTAATAGATTTGATGTTACGCAAGTAATACTTCTAAAATAGAGGGAGAGCTGTATTTGGAATCAGACAAGCACGTGCAGAAACTTTGATAGAAGCAGTTTTTATAGTTTATACCTTTACGAAAAGGCGTGAAGGTTTCGAATAGAACTATTTGCGGCAGGTTGAGAACACTTAAAATGAGTAAGATTCTCTTATTCGTCTGAAAAAGATAAACTGCGTGTTGACAATTATAACAGCGTAATTCGGGAAGGTTCTAAGTGCCTCATGTGGTGTGACTTCCGTCTCACTCGACACGGGAATGTTTCAAGTCAATGAAAATAATATCAATTGGTCACTGCACTACCTTACGTCTCGTTTTGCACAACCCAGGCGAGAAATAAATTGAAAGGACGTGAGACCATCACAAACTTCTAAAGTATGGAATGTCTAAGAAGGAAAAACAAACAAAAACTGCTAGTAAAGTCAGACGAAAACCGTAATATGAAAACTCTAAAGCCATTTAAAATGTTAAACATGAAAAAAAGTAGAAGTGGCGGATACTAATGATTTTTGTGACAAAATTAACTAGGTTTTTGATGTTTATTTTTGTGGGGGGGGGGGGGAAGCGAAGAAGGGGGCAACGTATATGAAGTTTAACAATTGCATTTGGTTTTGTCATCACTAGAATCTTGTTTTATATGAGAATGCAATTAAAGTGAAGCTCGAACAGCCACAGCCAAACACGTTATGGTGCTGTAAGAGTAATTACATAGCCGATTGGGTTTCTCTGTGCTTTTTATGTTCCGAGTGTCTGTTTTTCCGAAGATGGTGGAAACTTGAAAGAATACACTGGACAAAAGAACACAAGAGTTACTGGCGTTTCGGCACCCCATATGGGGGCCTTGCTCACAAGCAAGTCTTTCCAACGATACTTTAATTTAGAGATAGACACAACGTTCGATCCCTGTTGATCTTGTTCTCTTCTGATCATGGCTCATGACTACTGCTGGATTGATTGATTGATTGATTGATTTGTTGGGTTTAACGTCCCAAAACCACCATTCGATCATGAGAGACGCCGTAGTGGAGGACTCCGGAAATTTTGACCACCTGGGGTTCTTTAACGTGCACCCAAATCTGAGTACACGGGCCTACAACATTTCCGCCTCCATCGGAAATGCAGCCGCCGCAGCCGGGAATCAAACCCGCGACCTGCGGGTCAGCAGCCGAGTACCTTAGCCACTAGACCACCGCGGCGGGGCGGACTAATGCAGGAGATTGATGAAGTATTGTGCTGGGTTAGTAGAGTGGAACCTGGGATAGTGGCACACACCCACGCTCGGGCATTGGCCAAGTACCAGATATAGTTTTATTCTTCCAGTCATCACCTCCTTCACCTTCATGCCTCTCTCTTCGTAGGGCGTGTGCGCAGCCCAGGGGATGCTATTCATCATTACAGAACCCAGAATGACGGAACAATAAAAAAACACAAAAATGATGAGTATACAATGCAACAGCAGCCCTAGCTATTCTTCACAATAGTAAATACTTGTGTGTGTATTTTTTGTTATGCATACGAGTTTTATAAAATATTTCTAATCATTATACACATGTTAAGAAAGGTAGTGCAGAACGTAGGAAGAGCTCCCTACGCTATCTAAACAGTTAAACTAGGGTAGTCAACGCGTGCTATGTGTATCGTCCCCATGTATCATCCTTGCATTTATTTATTACACACATATAAAAGAAATCCTTCTTCGAAAAACAGACTCTTTCTTTATTACAAAAAAAAGGTTAATTCTGCAGAAAACAAAGTGGCGTCGATAATGGTTGTCTGGAACGCCCTGACAGCTCCAATATATTCGCTGGTCGTATGCGATGTACCATTTTCGGAGAGCGCTGCAGCTGCCGGTAATTGTTGTAGTTACGGTCGGAAGGGCTTATCGTCTACTTTATACGAGACATACTTTACCGACGAAGATAAGTGGCAGGAAGAGCCTGTGATTATATATTGTTCAGGCGAAAGCGTGCTGACACCTTTTTTTTTCTGGTAAGCACGACCACGTTCTGAGATTTTGCAGTGAATGCACACAATGAGGACATAATTACGTTCATCACGGCAACAGCTTGTGGCTCTTGCCTTACTTACGTGCAATTACGTATTTAGAGTATCGAAACCGTCGCCACTTATTCAACGGCTAGATAGTTGTACGATTTTTTTTATATGACATCCTACTACGAAGTATTTTCCAAGGCATGCATTGATCGCTCGCATGCTTATGAATTGTCGGTGAAGGCCGTAAAAACAATTACGGACTGATGCAGAATAACGTAATAATCCTATTAGTTCTGATTTCCCAATTACTGTTATCGCATGTGGTATTTCTCATCATCCTTTTTCACGGTTGCAACTTTCTTGTAAAAAACGTTGCTGCGAGCATAGTAGCAAAAAAAAAAAAACCTGATAGTGTACGTCTTCATTTCCCATTAATACCTGAAAGTATGTTTGAATAATAAACTTTCTTATGTGCTCCTTTCTGCGTAATTACACTGACGCGATCATGTAGATGGTTTAGTTAGAGCACACGTGGGAGAGAGAGCATTGGCGAACTCGTCCCGTTACTAAAATGACATGGTGAAGAGGATAGACAGAAAGAGACAGTACAATACCATTGGGGTTCAAAGTATACAAATGGACATTTGGCTATATTATATGGGTGTTTGTGCACAGGATATTCATGGAAACATAAATGACGCTATCTATAGGTTAGCGTTCCTGTGAAAAAACACCATGCATGTAACTGTACTCAAGAATCTTGCTCAAAATGAAAATCGTTCCAACTTCTCATTCGGAGGATGGAAGCCTCTACCACTAACCTAATGTACTGCGCACTGCCCAGTCTTTGCCAGCCCAGAACACATGATGTAGTTGTGCCACACGTTATGGAGTGGTGAAGACATCACACCAACCAAGTGGGATGGTGCCTCAGGCAGTTCGGAATGACGAGAGGGAGACCAACGGGGCCACTTCGTGGCTTAAAGGGGAGTCCTATACGTATGTCTCGACGTTGGAGTTCCCACCCAGAAGGATTTCAATAAAGTTTTAATGTTGAAGCACTCCAGGAGGCCGGGCTGTCGTAGGCTGCGAGAGTATGCTATCGTCGTCGCTAGGCGTAGCACGGGCATAATCCCATATTGCACATCCACCTGACGCATATTGAGCAGGCACTCGCGGCAGAGAGAAGGATTCTTTCTGTCGTCTTTTGAGTGCCTTGGTGATGATATTGAGTGCGGAACACATCAGGGGTCCGGCCTGCTATAGGCTGTCGTACGTTGCCGTCCTTGTCGTAACGCAGGCAGAGCCAAGTATAAAACTTGGAAAAAGATGAAGCAAGCGAAAAGTAGAAAGCGAGAGAAAATAAAAAAATTAAAACAAAGGAAAAAATAAAGCAAAAACGGCAAAAGAAGGAAAAAAAGAGAAAAGAAAGGAAGTAGAAGAATGAATAAAAGTAAACAGAGACAAAGAAAATAAACGCAGAAAATACTGAAAAGAAAACCGAAAAGAAACAAAGATGATTCCGCGCTTTCTTAAGGCTTGACAACACTGTAGTGCGAAGCTGCCTTAATTTTGTGTTTTGTTTTATTTCAGCTTACAAGACATACTATTGTAAGTAATGCGAAAGTGGGACACAGATTAAGTGAACACGCGACACAGACAGTTAATAGTTATTTCGTTTCCATGCTCTGTCGAGTATGATTTGTCATTAACAACATGCCAAGCTAGCAAGATTATTGAAGAACAGTGACAACACGTATTTGGCGTCTGCTCACGTTATCTTTCTTCCTAATTTGGTGATGCTCTTGAATCATAATTATATGTTGCATGCTGCATCCCACACAAGATACCCTTACGAAAACCTACCGGACTGATAAATTATAGTAATATAAAACAGCATGTAATAGCATATTGTAGAGTTTAGGCGTTTATGCATAGTTAACTGTATTCAAGTGCACCCCACATGAACCTTATGCGCGTCCACTTCTCAACTTTTGAAAACCAGTGTATCTGTAAGAACTTTCGTAGAGAAGCTTGTGTTTTATATGCCATAAGGATCTCACTGTCCAATCTGTAAGAAACCGGAAACCATTGACCACGTTTTCCTGCACTGCTGGGAAAGAGTATGCATTTGGAACATATTACAAATGACAATTAAAAAAGAGTTTCCGTTAGACCCTCATGGAATCAGGCATTTGGCGATAGAGAATAATGATAGATTACCTTTCATTTTCATAATGATGACTGCCTTGCACAAGATATAGCTGGAGTTCACTGTGACCCTGACAGGAGACCAGCAAGAGAGTGTTTTAAAAAAGTATCACAAGGTTTTTCGAGGTAGTAAGAACAGATGAATGTGTACCTTTATGGTGAGAAAAGGTAGAAGCCCTACTGACCATGAAGGAACTTTAGGACTTGATGTGTCATTGTAATGCTTGACGGCCGTAGTTTTTTGTTTGTTCTGTATTGTAATGCATTTATTTTAGCACCCCATGTGTGAAGTTTAGCCGGAAATAAAAAAGAAAAAAAACAGAAGTTTCTAGAGGTTGCCTAAATATATACAGGCATGAAGTTGAGAACATCGCTTACTCAAAAATAAAACTTTGTTTGATCTTCATATATAATAATATAGAGCCATTTCTGTACAATAGTAATTGAACCAAGTATACATAACAACCGATTCGTCCCCAGCCCCGAAAATGGGAGGCAGGCCTCGTTTTCGGTGAATAGTTGTTTGTTGTCGGGAGGCCATCTCAAGCAAAGTACAGCGCGAGTCGAGGCTCACCGACAGAACTAAGTGCAGTGTTTGCACCAAGTAAACGCAAGCACGCTTTCAGAAGCCCTCAATGCCGCCAGCCCTTTCCCTGCTCGAAGCCAAAAACTAAACCGTGTCAAGCCTTTACGAGTCCTGGCCCCGAGATTCGCTTTTCTGGGAACACAAGGCACCGGCCTCGCGGCTTCTGGTCATGCATGAAAGGGGAGCTCCAGTGCACGCTCGATCGATGTGGCCTTTGTTTGATTTGAACACACACCGCGCTCACGGGTGAAGGTAAGCTCAGAGAGATGAACGCGATTTGTTTGGCCGTTGTCTCCAAGCTTATGGAAATCTCGTTAGACCGGCATTACGTGTGATAAGCTTCAAGCGGGAGCCATTTGTCTCACTCCACCTGCTCGCTGAAATATTGAGATCTTCATTAACTGCTGCTGTACAAAAGGGGGTCCATAAAATTTGCCTTACTAATGTAGCACTCTTGCTTTAAGCGCCTCGCGCCATAATGCAACGTCACCAATATTGTCAATAGACAAGCCCCGCGTAAAGCTCTTAAACTCCAGTCAATTCGATAAGGATCTGATATTCTTTAATAAATCTTTTCCCCCATAATCGAAGCGAGACTCTTCCCGGCCCTGCATTGTCATACTATGCACTCCGCGTACTTCTTGCAACTTTTTTCCCGTCTAGGCAGGTTGTTTTACATTTAGCTTGTACGAACTGGTCCGCCAATAAGCTGTGAAGATTTTAGGTGCATACCACTTCAGGAGCTTAGCTTGTCATCCATACGCAGATATCAAGCAGCGTGATCACGATCACGCTGTCAATACAGGCCTAAAACAATGCTAGCAATGCTCAAAATACAGTTAAACAAACGAAAAGTGTCTGAAAAAATATTATTAACAAAACTAACAAATAAGTAATCGAAATAATTGACTTAAAATGCTAAAACGCAATGGGAACATGCATCCAACACCCGCGCCATGCAAGAGAGCCGGCCACACCACCTCGCCAAACACGCGATTTATTCTCCCAGTGGTGCTTTTGCGACATCTTCGTCTTAAGGGGAAACAACCTTGGGGAACTTGGTACAGACGACACGTATCCAAAATACAAGCAGGAAGTCGACAAAGCACGGGAAGAAGTAGTGGGCATGTTGCACACTGAGCATGTGACGCTGACACGGGTCCCGGTAATTTGGGAGGCGATCGCCGGGCTAATTCCGAGGGCCGAAGTACCGGCCCCCAGAACCGCACCACGAAAGCGTGGACCATTCAGAAGTGGTCCTTTTTGGCGCGCCAGCGGACGCCGGCTGTGGCCCAAAGAACAAGTCAGAGTTGAGAGTTGATAAACAAAAAAATTATATTCTCAATAATGGCATATTAAAAACAATACACAAGTATGCACACTCCACAATAGTTGAGTACAATTTGTCACCAATCAAACAACGTACTACACAGTACAATCAGCCACACTCGAACAACGGACATAGACAACAATGCGCACTACAATGCAGTCACATGCATTGAACAACCAAAACACTTAAAGACTAAAGAGATAGAAAACCTATTCAGTCCAAAGTTCTTGGAACAAAAGTCTGGATGATACTCTTCCGAGAATCACTCACTCAAAGTCCAGCGTTGTTGTCGTTCCGCTGCCCCCAAAGTTTCTCTGCCAGGAAACCTCGCCGAAGTTTCTCTGCCAGGAAACCTCGCCGAAGTTTCTCTTCCAGGAAACCTCGCGTCTTCGATTGGCCACTCTCCAAGCTTCAAACGTCTTCGCCGGAAACACGCCGGCTTCACACACGCAGCTGTTGCCACGCGTCTTCGCTCGATAGCGGTAAACACACACTCTTGCCTGTAGCTCGAGTCGTCACCCCTCAGGTGGAAATCATCTTCTTCTGCCGCTTTGTCTCTACGGACAAAACCTTCACCGACTACACGGCGGTATACCCTACGCGCTCTGGCGCTAACTTCCGTCTTCTCCTGATCTCTCGTCTCCGCTGCTCGATTAAATACCTTCCGCGCGAGATTCCAGAAAGTTCTCATCATTTCGTCGGCACGATGCGCAGTGAAGGCTGGGGGAAAAGTTGAGACGATACGACGGCAGTCCGCGACGGATGACTCAACCCGGCGTCTCCACGCCCCTTTCTATCTAGAACATTCGAGTGCTTGCTCGACCGCCGTTGTGGGGTGAGGAGGTTCGTCGGCGAGCCAACGCTTCCGACCGAGAGGGGAGGGTCGCGCGCCCCGGGGAGTCCTTGAATGCTTGTTTTCTCTTTTTTTTCGTTGACCTCGCGGCGTCTCTCCCGCGCGTTATCGCAAGAATTCGGTGCCGCGCCCATTTTGAGCGCTCGTTCTGTGACACTGCCCCCCACTTTAGGAATATTATCTCATAATATTCAAAACCGCACAAACGAGCGTGAACAGTCACCACGCACTCTCACAGACTGTAACACAATACGTCGCTCATGACACTTCACATTCACAATAGATCGCTCAATACAATTGTACATTGTAATTCCATTCCACAACACATGAAATATAGCCACAGGTACATGAATGCAACACTCCATCAAATATTCCAAACAATACAAATGTACAAAGTTCTCTCATTACAACAATTATACAATACTATACATCACATCACCGTAACGAACATTTTGACTCGCTCGACATACAGTTGTGACACAGGACAACAACCACATTAACTTAACATATGGCACTCAGCCCTACCAAACGCATTCCGATTTGACCTCAGCACCTATCCTGTGCATTTCGAGCGGCGCTTGCGCCCTTTCTTGCGGTGCTCTCTCGATCTCTTTTTATTGTTTTTGCTCGTTTTGTTCCGGCAAGCCCCTTCCAACGACGGTATCCGATGCGGCGTCTCAGCCATTGTTGTCACTTCCGACACTGTTAATGGGACATGACGCTCAACCGATCCTGCCCGGTTATTCACCCGCTTGTTCACATCCCTACATTTGGCCTGGCTGGCCGACTCCGTCACCTTTACACTGTCGCTCGGTTGATGTCGTGCCGATGTAAGTCCAGCTGCCCGGCCCGTGAACTCATCCAACACGATCATCTTCTCATTCACTGTCTCTTACGCCGCGGCTTCACCTTGGGCTCTAGTGAGATGCGTCACGGGCTGCTCCTCCACTGTATCTCGCGGTGGCTGGGTTGGCGAGGGCTCTATCTTAGGGTCTTCTCTCAAACATTCCGGATCATTCGGTCCTCACGCCCCATCGATGTTTCCGATGACAAGGTCGTACAGGGGGGCCGTCATGCATAAAGCAGTAACCTTCCCGCTGAAGTACGGGGTTTCAACCTCGATTTCTGCTTCGGGAAGCATCCGAACCGTACGGTCAATTAGGCAAACCGGTTTCGTTTTGCCTGTTAACTCACTTTCCCGTACCAAATTTCCCCGCACGATAACAGTGGAGCTGCCGGTATCTCTTAGAACCGTAATCTTCTTGCCCGCAACTTTTCCAGGCAGCGTTGGCATTCCCTTCGAAACACCGGTTGGCTGTTTTGTCATTACAGCACCCACAATAAGGATTTTCTCCCCATTTTCAACTCTACAAATCCTTCGGTGACGGCATTATCATCGGGCTTCGGTGCTGCTAGCACACAGGACACCTGTTGAGTTTGACTCGCTCCGTTTCGGCATGCGTCTGCTTTGTGCCCAGTCTCACCACACTTGAAAAATTTTACAACCGTGGGGCTCGTGAAGTTAGCTCGGCAGTTTTTAGCACGGTGACCCACTCGGTTACACAGAAAACATCGCGGAATTCTCTCCGGTGCACGCTTCTTTTCTTCGGGAGCCGATTTCTTCGAATCTTCAGGACACTCCTTCTTGACCCTGGCCAAATTAGTTCCACCTTGCGCTTCCAAGAATTGATCAGCCAATTCGAGCATGCCTTCAAGTGACTCAGCCTTCCTCTCTTTCAAGTACAGCGACAGGCTTGGGTGGCAAGTATTGAGAAATTGTTCTCTAATTAGGAGCTCTCTAAGCTTATCGTACTCCTGCGCTGTCCCTGAAATTTCAATCCATCTGTCGAAATAATGGCAAAGTCGGGCGGCATACTGCGTAGCCGTCTCACCATCAGCTGGCTTTCCTGTCCGAAATCTGTCCCGGAATCCTTCCACAGTAAATCTAAATCGCTTCAGCAAAGCAGCTTTCACGTTTGCATAGTTGGCTGCATCGGTCGGAGTCAGCCTACCGTACACACTGGACGCTTCACCACTCAAGCAAGTAATCAAAGCAGTTGCCCATTGATGTTCCGGCCAATTCTGGCTCCTCGCAATCGTCTCAAACCGGTGAAGGTACGCGTCAAGGTCGTCCTTCCTTTTATCAAACGCTACAAGCAGCTTGCTTGGGTTCAAGCGGAAACCATGATCTTCCCGTTCGCTGCTTTCAACTCTAGCTTGGACGGGAGTTTCACTTGCTGTTGCAAACGGAGGCGCTCGAGTTCCATTTCGTGCTGCCGCTGCCGTTCCCTTTCAGCCATCTCCGCTTCTCTTTCTTCTCTCGCCCTTTCGGCTGCCAACTTTTCTCTCTCCAGCTCCAACTTCAATTGCTGCTCTCTTTCTTCCTTCAGCTGTCGCTCTTTTGCCTCTCTTTCTTCTTTCAGCTGTCGCTCCTTTGCTTCTCTTTCTTCTCTCGCCCTTTCAGCGGCCAGCCTTTCTCTCTCCAACTCAGCTGCTTTTTCTTCCTTGGCTCTCTCAGCTGCCAACCTCTCTCGTTCCAACTCAGCTGCTTTTTCTTCCCTGGCTCTCTCGGCTGCCAATTTCTCTCTCTCTACCGCCTCTTTCTCCTTCTGGCTTACCCACTTCCGTAGTTCGGCGCCCGAAAGCCCCATCTTCTCACCAAGAGCTACTAACTTTTCAAGATCTCTTGTGTCTCGCAAATGAAGTCTTGCCGCGTGCAAAAAGTATATGTCTAAATCAGTCTATCGGAACACTCCCCTGCACTCGTTAACGAGAGCAAAAAGCAACACACAAAATTGTTGCGATAGCACTATCAACAACTCGAGGCTCTTTCTCACTACTTTGGACACACTGTGCACCAAAACGTCCTGTCGCGGACGCCAGATTAACTGTCACGGGTCCCGTTAATTTGGAAGGCGATCGCCGGGCTAATTCCAAGGGCCGAAGTACCGGCCCCCCGAACCGCACCACGAAAGCGTGGACAATTTTCAGAAGTGGTTCTTTTTGGAGCGCCAGCGGACGCCGGCTGTGGCCCAAAGAACAAGTCAGAGCCGAGAGTTCATAAACAATCAAAATTATATTCTCAATAATGGCAAATCAAAAACAATACACAAGTATGCACACTCCACAATAGTTGAGTACAATTCATCACCAATCAAACAACGTACTACACAGTACAATCAGCCACACTCGAACAACGGACACAGACAACAATACGCACTACAATGCAGTCACATGCATTGAACAACCAAGACACTTAAAGACTAAAGAGATAGAAACCTATTCAGTCCAAAGTTCTTGGAACAATAGTCTGGATGATACTCTTCCGAGAATCACTCACTCAAAGTCCAGCGTTGTTGTCGTTCCACTGCCCCCGAAGTTTCTCTTCCAGGAAACCTCGCCGAAGTTTCTCTTCCAGGAAACCTCGCGTCTTCAATTGGCCACTCTCCAAGCTTCAAACGTCTTCGCCGGAAACACGCCGGCTTCACTCACGCAGCTGTTGCCACGCGTCTTCACTCGATAGCGGTAAACACACACTCTTGCCTGTAGCTCGAGTCGTCACCCCTCAGGTGGAAATCATCATCTTCTCCCGCTCTGTCTCTACGGACAAAACCTTCGCCGACTACACGGCGGTATACCCTACGCGCTCTGGCGCTAACTTCCGTCTTCTCCTGATCTCTCGTCTCCGCTGCACGATTAAATACCTTCCGCGCGAGATTCCAGAAAGTTCTCATCATTTCGTCGGCGCGATGCGCAGCAAAGGCTGGGGGAAAGGTTGAGACGATACGAGGGCCGTCCGCGACGGATGACTCAACCCGGCGTCTCCACGCCCCTTTCGATCTAGAACATTCGAGTGCTTGGTCAACCGCCGTTGTGGGGTGAGGAGGTTCGTCGGCGAGCCTACGCTTCCGAGAGGGGAGGGTCGCGCGCCCCGGGGAGTCCTTGGATGCTTGTTTTCTCTTTTTTTTCCGTTGACCTCGCGGCGTCTCTTCCGCGCGTTATCGCAAGAATTTGGCGGCGCGCCCATTTGGAGCGCTCGTTCTGTGACAGACGCTCCGTAGGAAACATTCTACATGTGCCAGGAAACCCCTACATGCTTACCTAAAAGAGTGACGTCATCGGCGTTCTGTTAAACGGACAGTGGAAACCCTGAGGAAAGGGAATAACTATGTGCACGAGCTACGCACTTTCTCTGGTTTCTTAGTCGTGAAGTTGCATTTAAGGCAAGGTTTAGAACTGCACCAATGGCTACGAGAAAACGACACAAACGCTGGATTTCTTGTGTAGTGCTTTCTTGTCAGCTGCATAACAAAGTGCGCCTTTAAAAATAGGTAAAGCTGTTCATGGGGGCTTTTATATGATAGAATAACAAATCAATGAATTGCTCATTAGTTATTCAGGCTATATCATGTCACGGATACCACTTTGGAAACTTCAAGGCAGCATTCGCGTTGGCAAGCTTTTTATTTCTGTCGGCGGTTATAACTTCTCAGGATTTATATCATTGAAAATTTGATATTTTTGCTGCTGTGTGAGTCCCTGCAGTGTATCTTATCTTCGTATCTCTCATAACTTAAGAAAATGGGATTCTTGGGGGTTGAGACGATCGCTATGTTACATATTCACATAAAGGAATGTTGGTGAGGGCTTATTAGAAAATTACTGTTTTTCATTGCGTTGTCGAAATCGACGAAGGCGCTGCTGAAGTTCCTGTGGTCAACTGACCCCGCTGAACGACTGTGCCACTTCCGTGCTCGTGTGTGTGGGTTTCCCATTACATATTTTAGCTATTTTTCTAATTATTTCCTTTTGGGCTTTTTTATTCTCGTACCCCTTTCCCCTGTGCAGGGTAGCTAAACCTTGTAAGTTTTTTAATTAATCTCCCTCGTTTTCACTTGACCGTTCTCTCTCTTTCTACTTTACACTGCACAACAAAACTTGCAAATAGAACCCTTGTGCATTAAGCTAATTTAGAAGATTATGTAGTGGGTCCCTTGTCACATGAGGTGACAGTGGAAGTGTCTTACGCTATCGAGAAAACGCTGAATGGCTTTCACTTTTTGTAGGTTTGATAGACTCGTGGCTTTTAGCCTTATCAAGAAACACTATATGGTAGCAAAAACAAGTAAGCTGCCTGACATTAATGCAATTTCAGTTTCTAGCTCAAACTTGAGTTGTAAGATAGCCAAGGAAGAACTGTGTGCCCGAGATGAAATTTGGCCGCCGTTCTTTATCGACCGGAGGTGGTACGGACATTGCTGCGACCCGTACGAAACTCCCACTTATGATTATGGCGTAACTTGTGCGTGCTTCGCCTACGCACCCTTTAGAAAAATCAGCGGATCGTCTGCGGTGTTCCACGTTAAAGGCTGCACACGTGGAACACTGCCACTCCGAACGAAAGGAGCACAACAAAAAAAAACGATTTTTTTGGTGAACCATTTGGTCTTGCGACAGCATTGCGAAATCGTGCCTTTGTTCGAGGAATACGAATTCAAGGAGTCATGCCTGCTCTCGGTGGTCTCTCTTACGAAACTCTCGAGTCTGAAACAGTGGCTCTTGGGGCCATTTCATGTGTGTCCATTCTGATCGAGTTAAACGGCGGGAAAAGCGACTAGCAGAATATCACGGTACGTTTAATTCTAAAGTTGCCGTGTCACTCTTGAAGTTTGTGCGATTGTTAAAACACACACACACAAAAGATGCAACCTGAGACACTGTTGGTGACGTTTGTAGTAAGCGAATTGGAGCACACGATATGTTTCACTGAACCATTGCGAAGGCCTGGGACATCGAATGTGGCCACTTGCGTCATCGGATATAAGGTCATTGCATCCCTAATATCTTATTCTGGAAAAGGGGAGGTGCGGTAAGAAAGAAAGATGCCCCCATCTCCCCGAAGGAAATTGTGAGGAAATGCGAATGCATTTCTTGCGCCTAGAGAGGGCACCATTGCTGTCACACATTTTAAGTCCCTGAAAAAGCTAAAGTAGCACCAAGCGTACCCCTTCGCCTCTACCTCCTTTCCCAGCAACCACAGCAGCTCCCTTAGAGTGTCCACCAGGAAACTACGAATGTGAAAGCAGGCGGGCACCGCAGATGTGCCAGACGCTTGGGCGGCTCGGACACTGCTGCGCCGTGGGTTCATCGAGCAGCCGTACGTTGGGTACCCTGAAAGGGTATGCCGGTGACATCTGTTCGTGGAGCACGCGCTCGCGAAAGTGGACAAACAATATGGCGTTTGCAATACCTTCACAAAAGCTATGCACGCGAGAGGAAATGAGCCTGCACATGGACAAGAGTACCACTACTTTAGTTTTTTTCAGGGACTGTACAGACATTCGCCTTCACCGGCTTCTGCCATCGCGTTGAGTGTGGCCCAGCCAGCGAACGGTTGAGAGTGAGTAGCGAGCGGACGGGAGAGTGGGGTGCCAGCGTTCTCTGCTCTGCGTTGGAGTTCGACAGCAGCGTCACGAGCACACGCTTCCGGATGTTCTTGAGAGGCGCCGAGTCAGCGAATGGTCGAGAGCGAGGCGCGAGTGGACTGGAGAAAGGGGTGCACGGAGGAGAGAGGTGAATGGCATGAGAAGGAGCGGCGAAGCCCTGCACCTATCCTCTCCTACACTCTCTAGCACCACATGCTCCGCTTACTAGGGACGAGGATATGCACGCGGGCCTGCAGCTGTTGCTGCGGGAAAGGAAGTGAGAGCGGAGAGAGAACACCTGCCGGCGTGCAGCCTCATACGCGGACGCTGCCACCGGAGGCCTGACATAGCGCGACTAAGAAATGCATTCGCATTAAAAAAATGCAAGGAAAGGGTAAGAGTTGGTTTCAACTGATTTGTCGGTGCACCTCCAACAATGTTCCTCTAGCGATAGTAGATGCTTGGGAGAGCAGGTTTTTCCGCTAAGCCAGCCATTGATAGAGGCGCAACACCAGCGAAAGAGACCTACACGTAAGCATAATTTGAAACGCAGGCCGGCTTTTTTAAGGACGAAGCTTCTTACTGCGTGCTTCGTGCTTTCGCAATGTATCGAGTAGTAGTCGTAATACTAGGTAGCCACCTCCACGGCCGGACGAGAGGGGCAGCACGCGCACACTCGTTTAAATTGAAGGGAAAACCCGCGCACGTTAATCATAAATAAAAAGATAGTTCATTCTGATAGAATAACCCACAGAGACGAGTATCGATGACTTAATCTCCAGTAAAATTTGCCTTAAATTTGATGCTTACTAAAAAAAAACTAGTAACAGAAGTACACACTTTGAGCACTATCTGACCAGAAAAAGTTGCCACGTTAAGCTCGCTAGGCGTAATTTTCTAGGTTTCAGCAAGGTTTAGCCGCATTGCCGTCAACTAGCGGTGGTTAGAGGTGGGAACTTGACACGCAACGCAGGCCTTAAGAGAGTGCGCGCGTGCCGATCCTCTAGTCCGGCCGTGTCACCACTCGTTTATTCGTTGGAATGTCCGCTGGATAGCGGTACTTCATCATCATCATCATCATTATTATCATCATCATAATCGTCATCATCATCACCACCACCACCATCATCGTCGTCGTCGTCATCATCATCATCATCATCATTCTGACTACGTCCACTGCAGGACAGGCCTCTCCCATGTTCCACCAGTTAACTCGGTCCCTGTGGTTGCTGCTGGCAATTTATACCTGCAAACTTCTTAGTATCAACTGCCCACCTAACGTTTTGTCTACACCTACCCCACTTGCCTTCTCTGGGAATCAAGTTCGTTACCCTTAATGACCAGCGGTTATCCGGTCTGCGCGCTACATGCCCGGTCCATGTCAATTTCCTCTTCTTGATTTCAACTATGACATCCTTAACACCCATTTGTTCTCTAATCCACTCTGCTGTCTTCTTGTCTCTTAAGGTTACACCTACCATTTTTCTTTCCATTGCTCGCTGCATCGTCCTCAATTTAAGCTGAACCCTCTTTATAAGTCTCCAGGTTTCTGTTCCATAGGTAAGTACCGGCAAGATACAGCTGTTATATACCTTCCTTTTGAGGGATAGTGGCAATCTACCTCCCACATGCATACGTCAATATATGTAAAAAGATGCAATACGGCGGTATTTGAAGTGTTCACCAGATGGACGGACAAGTGGATAGACGTACGGACGGACGTACGAACAGACAGACAAATGCACGGATGGACGGACGCACAGACGGATGCACGGATGGACGGGTAGATGCACGGGCGAACGCAGAGACGGACGCATGGACGGAAGGATGGTGCACGGATGGACAGACGGACGGACGCATGGGCGGTCGCACAGATGGACGCACGGATGAACGGAAACAAGAACGAACGGAAAGACGGAAGCGCAGACAGACTAACGGATGCTTCGCCCGACTCATCGTCATGCACTCCGTGGATATGATGTGATTTCTTCTACGTTAGACTGTGAAGCAAATGTTTTATAAATCGTGTATGTTCGAGTAGGCGTTACTAAGGAGGAGGAGGAAGAAAGTTTAAGCGGAACGACAGGAAGGTTAGCCAGTTCTTAGACCGGCTGGCTACCCTCTGCTGGGGAAAGGGGTGAGTGGAATAAAGAAATGTTAAAAAGAAATGTTGCGAAGAGAGAGAGAAATTACAAAAAAAATTGCGACAGAGGAAAGGCAAGATCAAAGAGTATAAGACACTGAAGGCGTTAAGTGGCAAAAAAAATTAAAGCGGCTTGCACCAGTGGTGCGAAAACTGATAGAAGTGCAGAGCTGAGCGGTCTGCCTTGCTTTTCTACATTTTAGGGGCGAAGCTCCTTAGGGCGTGGGCTGTGCGTCCCCTGTATGTAGCCACCTCTAGTTTAGTGCTTGCAGTGTTCACTAGATGGCGGTACCGTCCCCTGTATGTAGCCACCTCTAGTTTAGTTCTTGCAGTGTTCCCTAGATGGCGGTACCGTCTCCTGTATGTGGCCACCTCTCGTTTAGTTCTTGTAGTGTTTACTAGATGGTGGTACTTGTAGCTGATGATAAAAAGATGCAAGATGTTATAAACTAGAAAGCGGTACTTGTAGTTGATGAAAGACGCGAGATCTTATGAAATAGGAATGATGTCACATATGGCGCGTGTCATTGGTTGAAGGCAATCGTTCGATTTAGTGCGGCGACGTACGCTAGGGGGAGCGATGTAATAAAATGGAGTGGGCAAAATGTACAGAGGATTCATGGTTTACCAGGTTTACCTCCGGAGCTTCGCCCACTCATCATCATTCACTTCGTGGATATGGCGGCACTTTTTTTTCTCTTTTTCTCCCAATCTATTTTTTTCTCTTAATATTTCTGTTTTTTTTCTATCTCATCTTTGTCTTCGAATCGACACTGCGCCCTGGTCGAACCTCTACACACCATCCGGTAAATACGACCACCATGGCCACGATCGAATTCATGACTTTTGACCCTATGAATTTGATTGTGGAATTAGAGACAGCGCGTTGTGGGCGCCATGTTTCTGACACAGCTCGTGCTCGAATGGTTAATGTTTAATGTCAGAGGTATTGCTCATTCGAGTACTTTTAATACTTGAACTTCGCACATACATCTCGGTAATTTACGTATTTTGCTCATAGGTCTGCAAAAGTTGTGGAGATTACTTAGGTTCCCTCGTGAAATAGTTTTTAGCTTAGGGCTGACTGGCACTAAGCTAAAAAATTTTTTTTAATTGTACTCACTCAGACTCAATATCACCATATTAGAACTCACTTGGACCCACTGCGACTCACTGCTTGATCTGTGTCCGAGTGATTCGAGTCATGAATTCGTCAGCCTAGAATGAGCTATGATTTATGAGAAGTTACAATCCACTAAAAAATTATAGGGATAATACATACAATATATCTCTTAGGAATATCCATCCAAAAGTTGGGGTGGGGAGGTGATGGCACCCCCTACGTATTTCATGCTTCTGGCCAATAAACTTTCAATGGTGTATGAAGGATACTTTGGAGTACGTGTGAGCGGACGTGAGTGAATATGTGAACCTTGATCCGCCGCGGTGGTCTAGTGACTAAGGTACTCGGCTGGTGACCCGCAGTTCGCGGAATCGAATTCCAACAGCGGCGACTGCATTTTCGGTGGAGGCGAAAATGTTGTAGGCCTGTGTGCTCCGGTTAGGGTGCATGTTAAACCCCAGGTGGTCGAAATTTCCGGAGCCCTCCACTACGGCGTCTCTCATAATCACATGGTGGTTTCGGGATGTTAAACCCCACATATCAAAATGTGAATCTAGATAAGGTTGACAATAATGCTTAAAAGAGAGAGAGAGAGAGAGAGAGAGAGGAGATAAATAGAGAGGAAAGGCAGGGAGGTTAACCAAGCTTGGCTCGGTTGGCTACCCTACACTTGGGGGGGGGGGGAAGGGGAAAGTTGCTCTCGAGACAACGCACTTGAGTTAAACATAGATAACAAGATAGTAAAGGGTCAAGAACTTGCTAATAAATTTAACGTGTACTTCACAACGCTGGTGTCTTCTGATTTATCAAACCCTTCTCGTGCCTGTAATAGTGATTACAGGGACTTTCTAGGTGTGCCAAACATGAGCACTGCATATTTTTTAAACACAACTCCTGAAGAAGTACTGTCTGTATTTATGTCACTAAAGAACACTACTGCTCGGGACATAGATGACCTACAAATTAGACCTATTAAAGCAGCACTTGATCTTTTGTTACCTGTTCTTACCCATCTGTTTAATATCTGCTTATCCACGGGAGTTTTCCCAGAAAAAATGAAGCATGCGAGAGTTAGTGTCTTATACAAATCTGGTGACCGAAATATTTTTTCTAATTATCGTCCGATCTCGATACTTCCTGTTATATCTAAAGGGCTAGAGAAAATAATATATCAACGTGTCATGTCTTTTTGTGAAAAGTACTCTATATTATCACCGCATCAATTTGGCTTCCGACGGGGCATGTCCACGGAACTGGCTCTCCTCACACAAAAAGAACTCATACTTAACTCATTTGAAAAGAAACTGTTAACATTGGGTGTTTTTATTGACTATTCCAAAGCGTTCGATAGAATCAACCACGAAGTACTCTATGCAAAATTGCGTCATTATGGTTTTCGGGGAACCCCACTTGACTTTCTGAAATCTTATTTATCACAAAGAAAGCAATCTGTAGTTATAAATGACAGCCAATCCTCCCTACTAACCATCACGTCAGGTGTACCTCAGGGCAGCATATTAGGGCCCCTACTGTTTAATATTTATATAAACGACATAACAAGTGTCAGCAATTATGTGGACTTTATAATTTATGCAGATGACACTAGTATATTTTTTCATGGTAATGATTTAGGTAAGCTTGCAGACTCAGCCAACAACATTCTTAACGACATCTTCATTTGGAGTACTGCAAATTATTTAACGATCAACACAAAAAAATCCAAAGCTGTGGTATTCGCACCGGTTCAGAAGGCTGTCTGCCGTGGTTTGGATATATATCTCGGGCCCGAAAAAATTGAGGTTGTCAAAGAAGTTTCATCCTTAGGAGTAATTTTTAATGAAAATCTTAATTGGGATGAACACGTTAATAAAGTAACTAGAAATATAGCTAGGACGTGTGGTGCTCTCTCTAAACTTCGACAGATACTTCCAGCAAACATTAAACTTTTACTCTATAATACGTTGTTTTCATCTCACATAAACTATTGTAGTTTAGTGTGGGCAGATACATCTAAAGCAAATCGGAACAAAATATTTTTACTGCAGAAAAAAGCGATTCGTCATATTGCAAACGTACCATACGACGCACATACAAGTCATTTATTCAGAGAATATAAGATTTTACCGATGGATCACATACACAGTTTCAACCTTATTATGAAATACAAACAAAGCTTGCTATCAAACAACGCTTGTTTTCTTAAACTGTGTAACCTCAGGAAAAATACACAATCCTATTATGACATTCGGAAAAGGCCTTCCTGGTTTGTTCCTTATTCGCGAACTAATCACGGTTTGAGAAGACTTGAACACTGTATTCCAGCTTGTTTTAACATGTTTGAAAATAAAAACATCGACATCTTTAATATACATAAAAAACAACTTAAGAACCTTCTCATCCAAAATGGCGGCGTGTAGTTTAGCATCTTCTAGTTGTCCGGCTACAGTACTATATGTAAAAGAAACACCCTATAATAGTGCTTGTGCAACATGGCATCCTATAATGTTTGCTTTCTTTGACATTTTTTTTCGTTGCTTTTTTTTACGAGTAAAACATACAACATTTCACTCGTCAGTGTTTTCCTTGTGCATTAAAACTCGTGCTTTTCGCATACCCAGTGTTGTAAACGTTGTATAATCATTTTGTAATACTTTGGTAGCCGTTTAGCAACGTGTCCATTGTTTCATGATTGACCACACGCTGTTTTCTTTTGTTTTTTGTTGTTTTTCTCTCTATGTGGTTTGCTTATTTTATGTAAACCTGAAACTGATGTAATTTTGATGCATTTTCTTTTTATTTCCTAATTTATTGAAGTTTTGAAAATCGACGTCAAATTGTTTTTTCATGTTTTGTGCTCTGCTGATTTTGTAATGCCAAGTGAAAAGGGGTAGGAGCCTCGTCAAGCTGCTAATATAGCAGCTTTTTGCTCCTATCCTTGCGTTTTCTTTTTCGCAACTCTGTGAAGAAAATGCTCAATAAAACTGAAACTGAAACTGAAACTGAATAATAGAACGAAAAGAGACAGAAATGAAGAGGAGTAAGAAAGAGAAGCATAAATAGTCAGCTCGAAACTACACAGCACGGCCTCGCACAGTTCTTTCACAAGCGGTCGTGAAGTTTGGTGTTCCTTAAAAAGTACAAGAGGGCTTTCGTGGCTTTGCGCGTATGGGAAGCCGTCGGCCAAGGTTCCAGGATCTTCTCTTCTGTAAGCGGCCGTGAATCCAGCTGACAGAGCTTGGCTTCCATAATACGTCGTTCGGTCTGGTATGCTGGGCAATGAGATAGAATGTGCTCAAGCGTTTCCTCGCAGGCGCAGATGTTGCATGCCGAAGTGCTCGCCATTCCAAGGAGACGAGAGTAAGAATTCGTAAATGCCACGCCCAACCTCATGCAACACAGTAAAGTTTCAGCGCATCGTGGCAATCCGGATGGCAAACGAAGTTGCAAGTTTGGGTCGATCGAATACAGGTGCGTGTTGGAGAAACCCTCCGTAATCCATTGTAGGAAAGATATACGGTGAGCAAGTGATTGTAGTAGCCTTGCAGCGTCCGTTCTCAAGAGTGGTATGGGCGTGCGCTGGTCTTGGTCATGAGCCGATTGAGCAGCTTCATCTGCGCGGTCATTGCCAACGATTACGCAATGACTCGGCAACCACTGAAATACAATATCGTGATCTTCCGCGAGCGCTTCGTGGTAGTCGTGCCTTATCTGATATACTGATTGTTCATGTAGCCCGTACTGCAGAACAAACCGCAGTGACTGTAAGGCTGACCTGGAGTCGCAAAAGATGGCCCATTGGTTAGGTTCCTGGTAAAGAATGTACTTTACTGCACCTTGAAGTGCTGCGAGCTCTGCTGCTGTCGACGTCATGGTGTGAGAAAACTTGTACTGAAGCAAAGTTAGTAGGCGGGATTTATGCATTCCATAAATGGCAAATTATTGACGTTTCAAATTTCTTTTACACTAAAATATCGGTTCACCAAGAACTGCCCCAAAAGTTGCTAGCGTTATGCCTTAGAAGAGTGTAAGTAGAAATGCATGTTTTGTGCACTATGGGAAAAAAAGAAGAAAAATGTTCTAAAATACTTAAAAAGACTTATGATAATGTCAAGCAGTACCGCGCTTTTTCCCAGGCTTTGCGTCTCGACAGCATAAAATACAGGAAAGCTACTGGAAATTATAAACTTAAAAAAAACGTGCTCTATTTTCCCGTCGCTCCTTTACTACAGCGGAATAGCGTCTTCGTGGAAACAAGCCGTTATAATAACTCTCCCTTCTAAAATGCACTAGTGGTGCTGGCATACATTGTCCAGCCGACGGCCAAAAATCGCTGCACACAGCCGGAGCTTGAGACATAAGACAGTCTCTACTCTCTGCGGTCAAAGCCGGTTCTACGCATGAATGAAAAAAAGAAGAAGGAAAAACAGAACCAAATTGTGAAACGTATAGTGTAGCTTGCGCAGCCCCACATTTCTTCCTGTACAGCCGAAGCTTTCCTCGTGATTCGCTCGCCTCTTCGGAGCTCGTGCCATCGAGGGGGCAGTGCGGGACCGGGCCTCTATGTAGAAATATGGCGAGCGCCTCTTCGGTGCCGTTGACTCCTCCGGGTGGAGGGCTGGTGCAGTATCGTCGAAGCCTGTTAGGTGCAGCGCAGTCAACATTCATCACTCGAGTTGCGTGCTGAAACAGTGTGTTTAGAAATGACCCGACATCACCTTTTTTATAGCCCAATATATTTGCCTTACTAGCAGGCACTCATTGAACCCAACGCACAGCGCTTGAACAGCACTCGCATTGGCGTGCACGCGATGTGGTGAAACAGGCCGCATTATTTTAATGTAGGTTGTCGCAGTAAGCGTATAGGCTCTATCACGCTGAACGCAATTGTTGTGCCGGTGACGGCGTGCCGGACCGTTAATGCCGGCACACCCCCATAGCATGCATCTTTTTCAAGGGACGATACGGCACCTCGGTCGAGGGGTCTGCCAAGCGTCGGTGACCTACGAGTAGACCATGATGTTTGGTGGGCTCAACATGATAGTGGGATGTTGGGTGCGCTTCTTTTTTTTTTTTTTTGCGGTTCTCACTATTATTTATCAGGCGTCCAAGGACTTGGTATTTTTCGCTCTGTTTTAACAGTAAAGCTCAATGTTGAACGCAGTAGTCCCAAAAGAAATGCCGATCTGCAAAATGTCGTAGTACGTAGGTCATGCGCAATTGTCAATTTAAAAAAATGGCAGCATATCCACGGAGTGAATGATGAAGAGTGGGGCGAAGCGTCCATCCGTCCATTCGTTCTTGCTTCCGTCTGTCCATGCATCCGTCTGTGTGACAGTCCACGCGTCCATCCGCCCGTCCGTGCGTGCGTCTGTTCGTGCGTCCGTCCCTGCGTTCGTCGATGCATCCGCCCCTGCGTCCGTCCATGCGTCCATCCGTCCGTGCAACCATCCATACGTTCGTCCATGCGGCTGTCTCTGTGTCCGTTCGTCCATCTAATCAACACTCCAAGTACCACCATCTCGAATCTTTTCATCGTATATTCCGCATATAGAAGCACCGCAATCTAACGGATATTCCAAGGACTAAACGAGATGTGGCACACGCGCACTTTCTTACGGATTGCGCTTCGTGTCTACTTCCCACCTTTAACCACCTCGAATTCATGGTATATACTAGTTCACTGTATTCATGGCACTGCGGCCCAACACTCGCTAAACCTTTCCAAAACCAAGGAGTATAGGAGCCTAGCGAGTATAACCAAGGAGCCCAGCGAGTATAACGTAGCAACCCTTCTTTGTCAGATAGTGCTCAATGTACATGCCAATGGCTGCTAATTGGGAATGAGAGACAGGAGAATTCGGCTTTTAGTTAACGCGCACGCTGCGAATTTTTCATTGTTCAACAACGCACAGGAGAATTCTACCACCGGTATCACCTTGCAGGTCAAAAGGTAAGACTGGTTACACACTACGACTACGACTACGACTATAAGGGACGAATGGGTGCCGCTTTAAGAAGCTTCGCCTCTAAATAAAAGTTGCGTCGTCGTGTTGGCCACCGCATTGTGCGCCTGCAGACTCGAAAAACCACCGCTGTTAACGTGACGCAATTACACATTCTCGCTCCCCGCCTCGGGTTTTAAAGTTGCCTCTTCCGAAGAAAATGAAGGGACGCGCTTTCCTGTGTATTGTTGTGTATTGGACGATAGCAACCCCTCGTTCACTATTGTTTGCTTCTCAGGCGTCTGAGAAGTCGTTTGCTTCTCAGGTCTCCGATGTTTTTATTGGTGACAAAAGCTTGAAATCTGCGGCGTGATTCAGCATACGTATCTCGCTGCATTTCTGATTCTATACGCATAGACACACAAGTAACGTGCCATGTTCTTTCGAATACACTGCTTTTCGCTTCTTTTAATGAGCTTCTCTCAATCGGGAGCCAACGACTTCGCTAACTTTGTGCGGCTGGAACGCTCGACACATACAACAGATGGGTACCGATGGAATTTGCATCAAATAGTTCGGAAGAAAAGGGAGGCAAAACGGAATGAAACATATAGTGGAGGGTGTATTGTTGGATATTTTCAGCTGTAACACTTCCATCGAGTTTGTTGTTGTCCTTGGCATGATCAGAGTTGCCATCCTGGCCATGGGCTGGGAGAGAGCGATGTTTACTACAACGTTTTATTGCTATTGCTTTTCAATGGCAAAACGCCGTCACTCACTGCGATACCCATTTTTCTTTATTTTAGGGACTAGTATTTCAGGCCGTTTTGACTCCTAGCCATTCTTCAGTTTGCGATTGAAAAAACATCCAACAATAAAACGAGCTATGGAATCTACAAAAATTGTGTTTTGCACCTATCTTTCTTGCTGGGGTGTTGTATTAGTCAGTTTGTATGATAGGAAACACGTCGTTATGCGAAATATGGTTGACTGTCTTCACGTAAAGCAATATGTTGCTGGCTGTGTACTACGTGAGCCAAATATTTTTGTTATATAATGTTAATATTATTATTATCTTTCTTTTTGCGTGCACCTGCACAAAGACCATGTGGCTGTTTCTGGTCACAATAGATGGGCAAAAAAGTTTAGGGCTCCCTCAGACTCATTCACGAAGTACATTTTGCGCTAAGGGCTCACTCACACTCACCAAAATGTTTCTCAACCGGAAACACTTGGACTCAAACTTATCAAAGTGTTTATTACTTGCCTAGACTCTCACATTCCCCCAGGAGATACCAAGGGCTGACGTATCGGCCTAACGGAAAAACACTACGAAAACACGCAAAACTTAAATGTTGGTTTTTAGTGCACTGAATTACGATGGCTTGATTCGAGTGTGAGTGAGTCGACTCATGAGTGAGTTTGCCGACCTGTGCTGGGCACATTGAATAATCAATTGATTTATGATTGATTGATTATGAATATTATTATGGATTTACGTAGGCAAGTGCACAAGAACACCGAGAACATTAGAAAAAAGCAGGCCAAAAGCTGCCCGCTAAAGGAGCACAGCGGCTGCATACTAATGCTTGGATTGAGGTAAGAGGTACAGGAGGTAGGTATATTGCAGACAGAAGTTAGAAATAAATGTGATCCCCTTAATTGATAATGGCATTGTCACTTATTCTTAGGACAACTGCAGTACTGCAACAGCTCCTCCCTTCACTTCAGGATTGAGAGAACTGAACCACATATGTTGAAGATAGAAAGAGAGAAGCACATTAAATACAAAACAAGCAGCCGGGTGATAGACCGGAAAGAGCTACGTAATAGCAGGGAACTGATTGCTCATACGCACACATGCTCTAGAAGAAATAAATAAACAACGCGAGAAACAATTGCGCTTCTTTTATCGATTACACGTTCACGAATGCGCACGCAAGCAAAGACAGGCGCTTACCAACATATATGCAAGCACGTACACTTGTATTTACTTTTGCTATTCGCTGGCTGATGGAAAGCACATGTTACAACAACACTGAATGCTTACCACACCATAGATATGTATGATTGTTTCTTGTACACAGTACAGCAAACTGCAATAATACACTTGGCATTTCTGCGTATGAAGTTTCTATAGATATAGTTGAATGATCGCGCATGCCAAAAGCGACACTTCTAAGTTCTGACTCTTCTATATGTGTCCTTCGAGGTACACGAACAGCCTGGTTTTATGAGCACAATAAATAGTCTATTTAGTCGACCATCTGGCTCGAGTGGATCGCTACAGAAGAAGAACATCATCGACTCGTCCCACAGGAGGTCGAAATGCTCGGCATTTTGTTTGTGGCTGAAATAAAAGTTTAATGCTACTACTGGAACATATGCATTGAATACAAGTACATTAAAAACAAGTATTCGAGAAAAACCTACTTCTGTCAATGAGTCAGATTTCTGAACAAACTAGTAGAAAAGAAGAAGAGGAAGGCGGAAAGGTTAACCGGATGACAGTAACCGCTATGTTATATCGGCACCTAGGTGGGGAAGTAGGGTACAAGCAAAAGACTAAGTGAAATTTCTGAACAGATAGTGAAATTTGTTGCTTATGGTAAAGGGGTCTGGAAAGTGTGTCAGGGAAAGAGGAATCTTATTCACCCTATTTGTGCATGTACTGCGATTTTCACGATTTTCCCGCCTGAGGTTTACTACCTTGGGACCTCCTTCTGCATACTTACTAACAATGTACACTTCTGATGCTAATAAAGAAACATTGATTGATTGATTGATTGAACTAGTCAATTCGTATAATTAGACTAATGATCAACTGTTTCATTTAAATTGATAAACAAATGCATAGGCTCCCAATGATAAAGCATTGTGAACAACTAGTCTCTTTGGGGTACGCTTACTCTCCCAAATAAATTCGATTACCGACCGCCGTGCTTGAGCGATGACCAGGGCTTACTTTGCACAAAAGTATTTTCGCGAATTTACCTTCGAGTAGGCCCCGCCGTGGTGGTCTGGTGGGAGTAGTACTCGGTTGCTGACCTGCAGGTCGCGAGATCAAATCGCGGCTGCGGCGGTGCATTTTCGGTGCAGGCGAAACTGTTGTGGGCGCACGTGCTATGATTTGGGAGCACGTTAAAGAACGCCAGGCGGCCGAAAATACTGAAGCCCTCCATTGCGGCCTCTCTCATAATCACATGGTGGTTTTGGGGCGTTAAAGCTCACTTTTAAATCAATTCTCTTCTAGTCGGTATCCTTCCATTTTGACCACAACAACTGCTGGCATCCTTCATATAGAATTCCAACACAGACACTCCCATTTGTCCTGTTTAACTGCGAATTTCAGAACATGACACGGATTGAATAGCAATGACTACAAAAATTCACACTTTAGTTTTACAAACATGCCACGCAATTCTTTATTTTACGCACTGCATACGAAATGCTCATAAAAATAATTCAGGATTACATTTCACGAGTTACACCTGATAAATTCGAGATCGCGCATTCATCTGCATAAAACCAAGTCTGTAGTACTGCTAAGTGCATTGTCATGTCACTGTTACCAGCTGGTGTGCTTGCAATGAAACGCTATTACTGTTTCCTCTCGCGTTTCACCATCATTTCCTACAATTGCCTTTTCACTTTCTTTTCTGTTCTGACGATCTAGCACAGCTATGAGCGTGGTACAACATTTCGATTCAGTTCTTTCCCGGCGAAAAATTTCAACGTCAAGCAGCTTCGTACAGAGCGTGCGTGCCGGTGGTCTGCCTCCGGCGAAGCGAGGTAAGCAGATGAAAATAAGAAAAAAAATCTAGCATCCAGCTTCGTTTTGCTAAAACGATGCAGCACGGTCGAAAACTGTGCATGACATGTGCTTCCCATGGATGAAGCTGAACACGTTCAACGCAGCCGAGAAGAAACAGTGATTAGTCACGTTGCAAGATTTGAAACTGTCTCCTTTTGTATTTTAACATGCTGATCACTCGTATAAGCACTGCTTGCACCAGAACAGACCTAAAATCATGGCACCCTTACGTGGTCTACCACGCGTAATGTTTGAAACACTGCACGTATTTAAAGAAAGAGGGGCGTGTGTGGGCATGCGTGCGAGGTGTTGCTTTCCAAGTTTAGCTCTGGCGCACTGCGTTGGCGCTTCCTTCATTTTCCTCCGTTTCAACGCAGTTTCGCGACCAACTTTTTTTTCCTCGCGAAAGAGCGAGGGCTTCTCGAATAATTAACGACTCGAAGCCCACGGAATTCGGTGGCTTTTGCTTTCGGCTCGCGATTCTCTGCGCCGTTTCCACGGACACGTCTGGCGGTTGCAAGTCGCGTCGATGTGTACAATGGGTGCTGGTTTTCTTTTGTTATTTTGTTTTTAGCTGAGCTGCATCTCCGACAGGCGAATTCGGTACAACGTCCTTCGAGCATCTCAGCCTCGCTCTATTTCGGAACCGTTTTAGTTTCGACTTTAGTTGTGTTTCGGGAAAAAAGAGAACACGTGATCGCTTCCACAACTTTCAGGAGAGAACTGCACGTAGAGCGGCCAGCTTAACTTTGTTTATCTTATTCCTACACTCTTTGTCCCACTGATGTAGTTGGCAAACGCCGAGCTTGCACCGGTGTACAGCATCGCCGCATTTTGCAGCAGCACCACATCTTCAATGCGAAGATGTGGCGCTGCTAAATTTGAGAGGGAGGGTTCAGTTCCCTGATGGTGGCGATATTTTAACGAAGACGATGCGCAATACCAGACGTGCATTTAGATTGAGACGCATGTTAGAGAACACCACCTGTCAACTAACAACCCCGAGTCTACACTACCTCGTACAGTGAGATGATTTCATGGTGTTTACGCGTGACACTATATAAATGAATTTTTTGTATAGTAGTATACCCTGTTGTCAGCTATCTCATACTTTAGTGTATGAAGAGTCGAAAGGTGTAGCCAAGTTTAGCTCGTTCGAAGGGTAAACAGAACAATTCATCTCAAATGAAGAATGCGCTTAGTTCGAAATTTCAATCTTACTCATTCATAGGAAAGAAAGAACAAAAACGTTTACGTCAGGGATCGGGTAAAGAGAAATTTAAAAGCTAACTGGGTGGTGCTTTAGGTCCAGGGCTTCATTTACTTTCAAAGACCGGCGTACTTGATTTAGAAGCAAACTGCCTTTTAAGCGCCATTACAGGGTGCAGTACAGGTGGAAAGAGATAAATGACAGGATGTATGCGCACGGAGAATCAGGCTTTTTTCAGTGGCTACAGTTTGGTGAAGGATCATAACAACAAGCTGTTTATGTTAGACATATATTACTTATTCCCGGTTTATTCCCAGTAGCTGTGTCCAAAAATATGAAACTATATTTCACGTTTTTCCTCGCGGTGTCAATTTCTAGCTTTCTGGTTAGCTCAGTTGGCAGAGCCACTACCCCGGAAAAACGTTCATCCGGGTTCGAACCCTGGACCAAGACAAACTTTTCGGCAACTAAGAGGCTTTTCTTTACAAGAAATCTATACGGATTTCCTTGTGGCCTCATGCTACGTACGGGTGGGTGTCTTCTTTCCCTTTCTTAAACCTTCCGCCACCTTGTGGGTTTCCACAGAAATCATTTGCAATACTTGTAGATGTTTTGAGACAAAATGTGCATGCTAAACAAAGGACCTCCAGCTTTAACAATTATTCAAAATCATATTACTTGCATTTACCACTGAATCTCAACAAAAGTCACAGTCAGTGATGCACGGGGTTATTAAAGCAAAGCCAGCACCTCCTCTATTTGGCAAAACCCATCGTGATCCGTCAGCGCCCCGCACTCGATCAGCGTATAAAAGACTCGCAAGGAGCGCCAAGATCCAACAGATGTAGCGCAACTTAGAAGTGCACGCGTACGCTGAAGGTTTCTCTATAGCCTCGGTAGGGTGGTGGCTCATTTTATTGTTTTAGCTGTTTTCAGGCAAATAAGATAAACAATTCGAAATTTCAAAAAGAATTGATATAAGGAAACACTAATTAAGAGAGTGAGTAAAACGGAGACGAGTAATTTAATTCACCGCTTTACTTCTTTCTTGGGCTTTCCTCTTTTGTTATTTATTAATTGATGTTAGAAATCCTGTGAAAGGAGGAACCAAACGATCAAGTAGCACCAAGACAATTTCAATCAACGACGAGAGAGAGAGAGAGAGAAGTTCGCACAAAAGCAATGACGGCCGTTGTGCGCACCATCCTTAGATCTTGCTGGCCGCTAATCTATATCTTGAGCAGTGAATGTGACCCCGAATAATATCCTGGCTGCCACGCTCGTAATTACTGTGGCCTTCGTTTTCTCCCTCTCTCCGAATAGCAAGGAAGGAAAGATCCTGATTTTAATTATCTGACGAGGAGAGGTCTCGTGTATTTACGATTCCGTTGGCCCAGTTACTCTGAACTGTGTGCACTGTGTCGAGTTTGGTTGCGAGCTTGAAAAAAAAGGTGCTAAGCTTGCGGAACATTTTAGCGCTTTTTTTACGGTCGATAACACCGCCTCTATATTGCACATTGTTTTGTTTCAAAAGCCAGTTTTTGTAGGCTTTTATACTGGTCTAAGTGTCAATAATAAAAAAAAACTCAAGTTCTCATTCTCATACTGGGCTCTTGCCTTAATAAGTTCCTTAAAAGGGACACTAAATTGAAACAAGAATCGTTTTATTTTGATAAACAGTACTATGATAACTTTTATTATTATTTCTTTCAGACGTCACCTACGAATAACTGAAAAAGTGTCTGTATAAGAGTCAAATTGGCATAACATTTATTCTTGACGCTCGATGGTCTATTGCAACAAAATTATTTATTATTGACTTGATTTATTTGTTTTATCATAATTAAATAGGTTAAGTACTGATTATTTCTCTGTTTATTTTAAAGCCATTTACTGTGTTTTTTTTTGTTTTTTTCCTATATGGAATGAAATATCAGGCTAAAAACAATGAGCACAGTCGTCTTTAGTTTTTTTGTTTAATTTTTAGAAAACAGAAATTGCGTAATTAAAGAGACTCGAGAGAAACGCCACCTATAGCAACTGGTCGACCATGGTAGGGCCTACAGATAAGTACCCTTGTAGAAGAGGACATCACTAAATTCATTTAAATGAAGACAGAGTAATTAGGCAAAAAGTTTAAATCGGCCAAACATGATTGTACATATCTTGCTCTTTTTTAGCCCATAGCCGCCACAACAAGCAAAAACTAGTGTGCACAATTGTGTACAAAGCGTTTGAAAGTGCCAATTTTACTGTTTTGTTGTGAAAATAAAAGTATAATTCAAGGTCATGCTTCATTCTGGGACTACGGGCCAAAATCTCTGCGCGTGACGTCAGTGATTTTATAGCCTCCTTTTTTCAAACATTTTGTTGACTCTGGCGCGCCAAAATTGTTATGATCAGTTTACAGAAGCCTAGAGGACAATGTACTTTTTTCTTACCGATTAGGGATTATGTGTGGTTTTGTATATGCCTTCAAAGTACATGACATCGCGTCATATGGTGCGGGACCTTCAAGATCACGTCGTTGCTACCCGTTTTTCTTTTCATGCGTTTCTTCACGTAACAAGTATCCTCCTGCAGTAAAAGCCGTCTTTTTGGTATTGGAAAATTGTAATTTACTAATATGCGAAAAGTAGTTTTTCCCTTTACTGTCTCTTTTGGACTTCGCGTTACCCACTCTGTGGCATTTGCATCATTAAAAGAAATGGTAAAGTATGCTCCATCAAGAGACAGTCAGAGTAACATTTATTTCACGCCAATGCTTTTTAATAAGCGCTTAATCACTGTATTGCCAGAATCCTGCACTGTTTTATATCTTCATAATACCACCCCCTCCCTTGAATGAAATTCGTGACGACGTTGCGGGTACTCTAGTGAAAAGTAAATAATTGAAGGCCATAACAATACTTTCCAAACGCCGCACACTCAAGGTTACACTACGATATATACGGTAAAAAGGTACGTTATAGAAAGCAAGCAAGTTCAAAGGAAAATATTTTTGAATCCGCTTCGATAGAAACATCCCCACTCAGCCAATGAGTGAGCTTAAACATTCGACCGTTACTACGTTGGTGCGTAGATTAACGCATTCCGTACAAAAACAACCTGACTGATGTCACGGGTAAACAAAAACCAGAACTTGAAACTATCATTTGGCAGTTTTAACTCCGGTACACAAGAAAACAAGACAGTCACCTCGATTTTCCTAAATGCAGGAAGTCCAGCGGCAGGCGCGAGAGCTCTCCGTTGACCCAGTTTGTACTTTGGAAAGTGAATTACGATTCTGAGGAAAAAGCTGCATGCACTGAACGAAACTGGAGAATGTTTTAACATCTTTATTTTTGTCGCAGCTGTCTCTAATGCGTCCGGAGCATCACCGGGTGACCTCGCGAGCCATCGCAACAGGATTTGTTCCTGGCGCATTCCTCAGCCGCTGTTCATTAGTTTAATTGTCTCCATTCAACGCTCCAGATTACCGAGTTTTCGTGGAAGCAATTGCACGTTGTTCGAGATGGCAGAGTAATGGAACGCTCTGCGTAGATGGCCCCGTTCAAATCGTAACGGTTGGTGTCCATGGCGAAACATTTATCGAATGCAAGATTATCTCCGCTCTTCTGCTGGCCCTCGTGAAACTACACTTGGCTTGGCTGGCCACCCTATACGCTCTCGACGCTGGCACAGCTCGGTTGTGAGGGCTGTTCCTGTGTCGACGCTGACATTTAATTAATTTGAACGCTAACACGGACTTTACAACTGACCCACTTTTCGGGTGCCACATTTCATCCTAGTCGGAACTTAACGTAACTGTTCCTATGACCTACCATTCTGATTCACTACAAGAACGAAATCAGCAACAGTCCCCATCACTAAAGAAAATTTGCAAGCTAGGGAACTGTGCTATATGACTAAGGCCTTACAGCTTTTCGTTGCCATTCGAAGCGTACTGATTAGTTCCGTACGTCCCGTAACTGCTCAATCAGTTCCACTTTGCTCAGGGACGCCACGAAATCGGGCTGATTGTGCACGCAGTCGTCAAATCCTTGAAAGCGGGAAGTCGGTCATTCCGTGTGCAGAAATTCTTCATCTGCCACAACGCATGCCGTGCACGTCGGCAAGCGTCGCCTCTGAAAGCAGAATACCGAGTGACCGCATTCGAAGACGAGTTGCGATTGTGCCTGGCGGTCGCAGGCGGACGCTCTTTTCCAAGGCATCTACGCAATTTTCCGAATGCAGGGAGAAAATGCACAATAACTCTTG
Organism: Rhipicephalus microplus; assembly: GCF_043290135.1. NCBI lineage: Eukaryota > Metazoa > Arthropoda > Arachnida > Ixodida > Ixodidae > Rhipicephalus > Rhipicephalus microplus. The sequence continues at coordinate 17,061,168 of NC_134703.1, forward strand.
GGGTTTAACGTCCGACGCAGAAAAAAAAGCAGCAAAAAATCCAAATAGCTGAAAAATTGTAACGATGGGTAGCAAGCGATGAAAAACGAGAGACTGAGGAGAGTCACACTTCTGGGTCAGTTTAAAATAATCAGTGAGCTACCCTGCACAGAAAACAAGATGCGGCAGATTAAAAGATGTAAGATTAAGGAAAGAGAGAAGAAGAGTTGTACTCGCATGCAATGGTAAAACACGAGAGGTGTCATTAAAGGTTTATAGTAACATCTAGAGACATAAAATACGTCTTTTATGAAGTTCGGGCAATCTATCTATTGTCGTGCTTTGTAATTGTAAATTCGCCTATTTTACGTACGAAACCTTGTTTATCACTCTACCCAAAAAAATATATTGCTTTGACAGAATGAGCTCTCTAGTGGGATTTCTGTCACACTACTATATCGACTTGTAATGTGAAGTTATTGACTTTATGAAACGTTTTATTTGTAGTGAAAAATTCTGAGATGAAGCACTATATGCGCGAAAAGTATTGATAGTTTGGTAGCAGGAACTGCAAAGTATATCTTATGCATGACATACGACGCCCAAAAGCTGCAGTTAATCCTGTCAGTTGACACACGATGATGTCTCTCATGCCTAAATTTCTGTTGCATCCAGTAATTTAAAATGAGATGAAGACTCTCTGGATAGCTGCTGGTTGCAGCTGTCCGTTCAGTGAACACAGGCGGTTGTGTTCTTTATTATTGTCATTAATGAAACATGCCACTGGCTTTGCTTTTTCTGTTTCAGTTCACTTATTTTTCATTTTTCATAATTTAAAAGACCGTTTCCTCATGTTTAAGGTCTCGGCTGGCGACAAAGCGTAATTCATATAAGGAGAAAAGGTATAATGGTTGAACAGCCCACATTTCTGCTCATGTGCCTCGCCTTCTCTTTCTGTCTCCTGTGAAGTGCGCAGCATTTTACAGCATGGTGCTGTCTGCACCGAAACAGTATCATGTTCCTGGACAATGAAATTTAGCAGTGGCTTAGCTCCGCTATGCTGGGATATCTTAGCTTTCGTGGTTGACAAGGACTACCTTGATTATCATGCTTACTGTTGCTTTAGTAGTGCTCCAATGCTTACTGCTGCTCTCCATCTGTTTGTTCGAGCACTTAAATAGTAGTTACTGTGACAATATCTCTGAAATATATATTTCAAGTAAGAGTCGTTCAACAAACCACGCGAGGAAATTTTCAGCGCTTTCAGAGCAAGACAAAGAGTGACACAACTGTTGGTACACACAGAACGGACTGAAAACAAATATAACATTTACGTGATATTGTAGATGAACACCTAGAACGACTAGCAACTTCCCAGACAAGACGTTCAAATAAAAGTATCAAGCGTTCATAAAACATCAACAAACTATAGCAACTAAAGATTTGTTTCAGACCAATATAGTCTCTATAAAACGGCGTCCTCGGGAAATGTAGCATTCAGGCAAGATATCTCTTGGAGAATCTGACCTCAGCCACATTCCAGGTCTTCGGGAATGTGGCAAAACAATTTCCTCAGGGCACTGTACCCTCTTCTTATTTTGTTGCAAGGTATTTCTTTTTTGCGTGATGCTACAGTCGATCGATTTAAGAGTTTAATACCCACGACCATGATCGAAAGGGAGCGTGGCGCACACTTTTATGCTTGTAGACATTTTATTCTGACGCAATATTGACGATAAAATAGGGTCAAAGATGCGCCGTTTGTTTCATAGCAAATGTGAGATACTAAGGTTCCACGAGTAGAACATAATATATATGAAAAAAAAGTCAATTAGTTCCTAATGAAACAAGAAGACATCCAGAAACGCTAATACAAACAAGCAAGCAAACAAACAAACAAACAGAGAAGACAGACAGACAGACAGACGCATAGAAAGATATATATATATATATATATATATATATATATATATATATATATATATATATATATATATATATATATATATAATTCAATGGGCCAGTTAGTCTTCGTGAAGGTATGGGATATCCCTTACGGAAACGCCATACATGGCCCATATATAAGTTATATCTGGCCATATATAAGCATATATGGCAGCATATGTGGCCATATATAGGCATATATGGCAGCATATGTGGCCACATATAAGCATATATGGATGTATATCTGGCGGAGTCGGTTCATGTATGGGGTTATATACGGCCATATATGACGCGGTTGGCCCATATAAGGAGTCAAATCTGGCCAAATAAGGCACGGCCACACCATATATAACATATCAAGTGGATCCTTATATGTGGAAGTGCTCTCTTATTTGGGATGAACCACGTATATATTTAGCAACGTGATCACACTTTTATGCAAATTGTAATATATAACAATTTGTACACAAAGCTGACCTGCTTGTTTTTCATAACAATAGGAGTATTAAATATATATGTTGTTTCTGCCATGCAAAAAAACCGAAATTTCAGGTCAGCTTTGTGTACGTGATAGTTGACACTCAGTTGAATGCATATATGCATGCATTCGTGTAATTTAACTCGTACATTTTTCATAGCATTTAGGTTTGAAACAATAAGTTGCAATTAATACGACGTAAATAATGTATACAAGAGCAGACATGTTTTACGAGGAAGGAATCGTGTCAAGTCACAAAACGTATTGAAGCTTCCGAACCTCGCTATCATTATAGAGCAATCCTATATAGTATTATGTAAAGACAAAATGCATGCAACTTATATTGTTCACATTAATGCATTGTTTAAAGTGGCAGCAAGAAAGAGTAATTTCAATGCACTTTTAGCTTCCACATCGGTGGACAAAATTTCTGATTATTTGAAAGTTTTGATGGCTATATGCTCCCTTCATATAACAAGATTTCTCTTAATCCTGTTGACCCCTCATCTGCGATTGCTTTCAGCAGCCATTTACTATAATTGCATGCGCAGTGCAATGTTTAAGGGAGTATTTTCAAAAACAAGAAGAACTTACGTGAATGCAACTTGCAGGCACTATTATGATTACATTCAAGATGGAAGTTGTACTAATTTATTGCAAAAATACATCTTGCGTTTCCTTTGGCTACGTATAATGTTCCTGGCTGTGCACATAGTAAATTTATCGAAAATTTTATGATTGCACATTGAACAAATAATTTAGTGTAATGTTTGCAAGCGTCAAATAAATCTCACGTCATAGACATGTACGTTAAGAAAGGTGCAACTGACTCACACGTGATACATATTTAATGGACCATGTAATGAAATGCTGAAGCTTTATAGCAACATTTAATGTAGGCTGCCGAATTCACAAAACTTCTATTTTGTGTCAGTGTGTCATTACTTAGTCGAGGTCACTAAAGCGCACGTGCCATCATCAGGATTAGCCTAAACATTGCCTTGTGAATACAATTAGTATGACACATTTTTTGCGGGCTGGCGTGATACCTAAGCCAAACTCTACATTATGTAAACAGTCCCTTGTTGTGCAGGCGCGTAACGATTCAAACTGCTTGCGAACATATCCTTTCAACACCAACACGGTAGTGCACTTACTTATAAGATATATATGCCGGTACATACCCACCAAACTGCGCAAGTGCACACTCACGTATAGAGATTCATGGGCACCCGGACACTGGCATTTCATTCAATGTGGCTAGATATTTTCGGCCATGTCAGAATGATATGAGTGTATTATTAATATTATTATTATTATTATTATTATTGTTGTTGTTGTTGTTGTTGTTATTGTTATTGTTATTGTTGTTGTTGTTGTTGTTGTTGTTGTTGTTGTTGTTGTTGTTGTTGTTGTTGTTGTTGTTGTTGTTGTTGTTGTTGCTGTATTTCGCAAAACGCCCAACAGCAAATCCATATGCTGTCATACTGCGTCGTTATGTAAGTTTTATGATATCAGTTATCTTGGTGTTCTTTTTGATAGCATGCTGAATTTTTTCTACTTGCATTAAATGTGCTGCCATGCGAGGCCTTCATTCTCTTCCTGTTGGCTCAACATCTCGCGAGAATCCGGTTCTTTTACAGCCTTCTACAAATTGTACACCACGATATGTCGTGGTCAACTTAAGTACATATGCATATTTGATTTGGAATGGCCTTGCTAAATCCAGCAGTAGCGCCAATGAGTGAGTCCAGAAAAATTTCATAAGTATTTACCCTCATCGTTTCACTAGAATCCTTTCAACACTGCTAGAATATTATATTTGCCATCAGTTAACGGCCGGCAAAATCGCGCTGAGCTGTTATTTCTTTACAAGCTAGTTCAGGGTGAGATATTCTGCCCTTCTCGGTTGTAATAATTTTGAAACTCCGCGTAAGTTATCGAGAGAGAATCGACCGTTGCATGTACCTGCCAGCTTCTTTCAACACTCTATCCTTTACAGAATACCGAGTCTATCTAACGTCAACTTTCTCAATTCGTTATGTTTTTCATAGTCTACAGTCATTTTTTTTTGTCAGTGAGGGCTGCCCTGTCCTAACGTAGCTTTGCACCTGCACAGATTCTTCCCTTTTCCGTCTTTCAGGAAGCCTTCGCCACGGTTATGTATATTCTACATTATTTTTCAGTCCCATTCCATGGATATCTACTCTTTTATTTGTTGTTTCCATTGTGCGTTGATTTCTTTTCGACTGCTCGTTTTTGCTCTTTTTTGCATTTCTGTGGACAGTCTGTAATGTATTGTTTGTTTTTGTTTTCTTTTCGCGCGCGCCAGCATGAAAGACCCTATGGTTGTTCTTGGGTAGGTTAAAAAATGATTGATTGATTATTGGTTGATTGAATATTATTATTATCATTTTAAATGCTTGCGAAATAAGATGAAAATTCCGCTGAAACGCGTCTTCGTAGCCAGCGTACACGAAGCAGCGATTTCAGCTCTACGGAATGCCTGTCTCAAAGGTCTTGCACATGCAGCTTTCTGGGCCCGCGGGAGGAAGTTGAAGTCCATTGTTCGAAAAAACTCGCCTGACTGCATTGGTTGCAAGGGGTGCGCACAGTAAAAAAAAATACAAAAAAGGGCGCCCGTCGGATGAGCGGACACTTCGGAGAAAGTTGTTCGAAGAAGCGTGGCGCGTAGGCACCATGTAGCCCTGCCGTACGTGGCATACAACAGTCTGTCGACAGTCGACACAGCAGGAAAGAGAGTGCCGCGGCCCATTTCAAGTAACGACGAAGAAAATAGTTTGCACAAACATTCAGTCGTATGGTAATAACATTGCGTCAATAATAGTTAAAAAATGAAACGTCGTACACCAATAAGCTCAGGAAAATTTAGTTCTAGTGAAAAGTGCGTAAATCATTGATCTCAAGGAGTAATGTATATCCATTGCAATATTCATTGTCAAGCCTGCGTGCACTCTATCCGTCCGCGTCATTGTTGTTTTTTTTTTTGCTCGCCGGAGTCATGGGTGCCGGGGTGATCGAGTTTGTTAATTTTCATTCCTTTTGCTCTTATTTCGTGTTCAACTACTTCTCCAATTTACACAAGATAATCGCGCAGCTCTCAGGAATCTACTTCGCTGTACGTGGCGAAATTGTGGACGGACGTGGAAGTGTTTTTGTGTGCGTGTGCGTCTGTACGCTGCTGGATTGGCGATCGTCAACTTTTCGTGCGAGAAGAAAATGGATACCCACGCTTGCGGGCAAGCGTTGCTTCAAAACTTCTTCCTAAAGCAGTACGAATGCACGTGGTGGCTTCAAGGTGTGAATAGGTTATTAGGATTAACAGGCTCCTTGAAAGACAAGTCTCGGTTAAATGTTAAGGTAAGTTCATCATTTTCATTACCTTCGCACGTTGTTCATAAATATTATGATAACTCGAAAACATACCACATTGCATGCTTGCTGAGTAAATAACTTTATGCTAATCGTGGTTACGTCATTAGGCTGTTTTGTTTAAGCGATACGACAACACTTTCTTTTTTTTTTCACTTGATCCAGACAGTGCTCTATTTAATCAAAAAATCTACGCCAGGAAAATGTTGGTTTTGTGCCATTGTACTTTTTATAAATATATTGATGTAAATATACTTGTGTCTTATTTTTCTCATTTTAACGCTTGAGAAAAACCAAGGATAAATTACAACTTGCGCAATTACAAATAAAAAAGAGTTGCATATCTCAAACTCCAAGGGTGTCATGAGATTTATGAGCCCACGTTTGAATTTGTCTTGCGTTTGAATTTATCTTTCTTCGTCTACGTTCTACTTGTTTTTATATTTACGTGTGTTTTGATAAGGACACGCAGTTAAAATTTTGTTGCTAGTTTGATTCTTCAAAGCAGGGTGCTATGTCACGGATCCAAATGGAAAAACTTAAGAATAGCCCGTAATTTAGTTTCCGCCATCTACAACCAGGGTGATATAAGTGTAAATTTGACTGCAATGCGTATATCACAGGCGACATTATCGTTACTGATGTCGCAAAATCGCGTGGTTATCTTGAGGAACTGCGCATACCCGCATACATAGTTACACAAAATAATGTGATGTCACGTTTTAATCTGTGAGCACTGTAGATAGTTTTACGCAAGCCGACAAATAAACTGGTATGATGCATTAGGGCTTGCAATGTGTGAAAAAACTGGGGGACCGTTAAGCTCCGTTTTTCACAGTTGAACGTGATAGCAGTATCGATCCTGTTTCTTGTGCGTAATTCAATCACTTAGTGTGTACTCTTTATTGCATGATGCTACTTGAACAATAATAATTGTGGAATAGTACTGTGTAATTGAGAAGGTTGAAAGTGTCTCAATGAAGGTATCGCACATGGCTGCATTTTGTGTAAAAAAGGGGCAACATAGTTTAAAGAACAAGAAATATTATGTAATTACTGAGTTGCGCCAAAAAATTGAAATACAAAAGGAAGACACCTAGACGCAGCACCCACTGACAACTGAAACATTGTTGGAGAAAACAGACATACGTATATATGCGGTTACGAGAACACGTGCGGTGAAAGAAAAGGATTAGATGAGCAGACAGATTGTATAAATGATGCGCTTCCAGGAAAGCTACCTCAGTAGCAAGCAACATAAGTGAGAGTTACGTGACACATGAATCCCCAGCTTTGTTTATGAAATACGCCTCTCCGATTTCCCGCGCTATACCGTGCCACTGAATTTAGCTTTAACTACCGTATTCCAAACAAGGGCGCGCAGCCACACTCTCTACAATATGATGATTGGTTAGAGAATGGTTGTTAATTCCTTTAGAGAAGCTTTGTGATCTACAATTATATAAATAAATTCTAAATAATACTTCCCACACGACAGCGCAGTGCCGTCCACCACACGATGTCCACACTGTGAAAGAAAATGATCAGATGTCTGCTCATCTAATCATTTTTTTCCACCTCACGTGTTGTCGTAACCACATACATATGTCTGTTTTCTTCAATAAAGTTTCAGTTGTTAGTGTGCGCTGTGTCCAGGTGTCTTCCTTTCGCACTTCAAATTTTTTCGCGCAACTAAGTTAAGATGAAGTACCAACTCGCCCAGCAGAACGTGCTTCTCAATATAATGTGTGTAAAATGTTTTAGAACTTTATGCACCCACTACGCAGTCGTGAGGAAATACGTGCAGTAACCAGTGTGCCTTTTTTAATGGTTGGCTGTCTTTAGACCGCGAAGTCACGTTGGTAATAACGTGTTGTGATGCTTGATGACAATGCACGCTTGTATCATGCAATATAGCTGCGATATTAAAGGTGTTGTGAAACCTGCATGCAGGATACATGTATTTATTAAGCATGACAGTTATTTTCCTTGCATTTACAACAAGAGGAAGTTATTCATGCTTTATTTCCAAGCAGATGCATAGCTGTGTTGTAGAGCACTTGCATGCCATGCAAATTGCCTGCATGATTTCGATCATCACTCAAACCTGAAAATTTATAATATTTGTTTTATTTGCATTCTCTCAATTTTCGATCATTGACAAGACGATTTTTCATGGAGAGCCACCGATGCCTACACCGGAATTTCTGCAGAATGAGCTCTTTACAACTGTTACGTTAATGATGCATTATTGGCAAAATGGAAACCGGATTACGTTTACAAAGTACATTTTTAGTGTCCCGTTGGCAAGAAATATTGTTAAATGCCTCCGTTCCCACGCGCACCGAGACCTATAGACACCAGTTTTAGCAGTCGTTCTATAGGTCATTAGTCACAATACTTGTACATAACAAGCTTGCATACCAATCACTTTCGACCGAACTTCTTAAAAGTTGATTATCAACTCATTTAAGTTATTCAATGCACACGCAGTTCATACGGTCAATAGCAAGTCATATTTCGTTTTGACTGACTATGGACGCTCCATTGACACACGAGAAAAGTTTTAAACATAACACACTGTGAAAGATATCTTTACGAAACTCAAATTGGGTTCTTTTATGCTATTTATTTTTGTCAAGTCGGAATCGATAAAGCGGAATATTTACTTGCACCGTACTATGTCTCAGACCATGTTGACCATAGGATCAAGATAAGAATAATCGCATGCAAGACTGACGTGTTTCAAAATGATTTGTTACCAAAAAAAAATTACAAGATGGAACCAGCTGCCTTCTAGCATTGCCTCTACACTCCCAAATATTTGTTTTATTTCATGTTAGAATTGTTCCGATTTATATGTTAGAACATGTTCCGATTTATATATGAATTTCTCTTGCAGATTGTGATTCAGGTGACTTTGATTATTTGTTTGGTTGACTATGTATTTTTCGTATTCTACTTTTCGTAAATGCTCCCCCAATGTAATGCCAATTGGTGATGTGGGTAATGAAATAAATAGATAAATAAAGAAGTGTCGATAAGTAAGCAATAAATTTAAGCACAAAGAATGTATCTCTTCAGGAAAAGTGGACTAACAGTGACATGTGCCCACCACAAACTTTAAATATGATGCCAAGTTACATTTTAGCAAATTGTTGTTGAGAATAACTTGAGATATATTGAGGATAACTTAATTGAACAAGAATGTTCTGGGGTATGTACTGCCTTTGTTTTGGAGATGATAGTGACTGCATGCAGACCTTTCAACAAACAGGTATATTTCTAGCTGAAGAATGATTTGAGCAGCTATATTTTTTGCCGGTGACACAGACTGAACTAATATAGATGAATCATTTGAATGGCTTTATATAAAGGTATCCATATAAGGCCATATATGAAAGCATCCATATAAGACCTTATATGGATGCCTCTATATATAGCCATATATGGCCATATACAGCAGCACCCATATATGGGGATATAAGGCCCATATATGGCTATATAAGGATTTGAACATATCAGTTTATATACGGCCCATATATGGGGATTCCGTATATGGGCCAGATATGCCCAATTCCTGATGTAGCCATATATGGGGATTTTTATATAAGTCCATATATAGGAATTTTGTAAGGGATGGCACAACGGGAGCGTTGTCAACAAAGATAAATATATTTATTTCCCAACAGTTTCGGGAGGGGTCCTCCCTTCATCAGGGGATGAGTTATACTGACATGAACTAACTCATCCCCTGATGAAGGGAGGACCCCTCTCGAAACTGTTGGGAAATAAATATATTTATCCTTGTTGACAACGCTCCGGTTGTGCCATATCCCATATATATATATATATATATATATATATATATATATATATATAGGCATGGTGGTTGAGTGGCCGTAGCGTTGCATATAGTCTAGTAGATCCTCCGTGAGCGGTCACAACGTGGTTTATTTCGACGTTTCGGCCTAGAGTCTGGCCTTCATCAGGAAATCCAGGAAATGAAGGCATCAGGAAATGAAGGCCAGACTCTAGGCCGAAACGTCGAAATAAACCACGTTGTGACCGCTCACGGAGGATCTACTAGACTATATATATATATATATATATATATATATATATATATATATATATATATATATATATATATATATATAATGTGAGGAGGTTTATTAGCCGTTAAAGACAGCGACGAGACAGCGTGAAGAACCGTCCAGCGATCGGCACAGCAATGAACCGAAGCACGAGCCGAGAGAGCCGGGCGTTGGCGATGCTGCTCGCTGCAGGCACATCTTCTTCTTCACAATCTTCACAAGAATAGGTGGGGAAGTGAGCAGACGGCGCAGAGTAGTGAAGGCAACGTCACATGCAGGAGACCAGGAGGTGAGGTTCACGTCACCGCGAAGAAGCTGGGTTAACGGTGACATGATAGATGCAAAATTGTGAACAAAGCGCCGGAAATAGGAGCATAGGCCTACAAAACTGCGAAGTTCTTTTATGGTCGTCGGCTTGGGAAATTCTGCGACTGCTCGAAGTTTTGCTGGGTCTGGTAATACGCCGTGCTTGGACACGATGTGGCCTAGGATGACGATCTCGCGTGCAGCGAAGCGGCATTTTTTCAGACCAGCGTTGGTCAGACAACTCAAAACGTGCCTGAGGCGAAGGAGGTGCGTAGGAAAGTCATGGGAGAAAACCACGACATCGTCGAGGTAACAGAGGCACATATTTCATTTGAGGCCACGTAGCGTATTATCCATAAGACGTTCAAACGTGGCAGGCGCGTTACAAAGCCCAAAGAGCATGACGTTAAATTCATATAGTCCGTCTGGTGTAATAAATGCCGTTTTTTGGCGATCGGCTTCTGCCATTGGGACCTGCCAGTAGCCAGACCGCAAATCTAGCGACGAGAAAAATTCCGCTCCGTGAAGGGTGTCAATGGCGTCATCAATGCGCGGCAAAGGATAGACGTCCTTGCGGGTTATCTTATTCAAACGACGATAGTCCACGCAAAATCGGATAGATCCGTCTTTCTTACGCACCAGGACGACGGGAGACGCCCAGGGACTGTGAAATGGTCGAATGACGTCTCTACGAAGCATATCTTCGACTTGATCGTTGATGATGCGGCGCTCTTCAGCGGAGACACGGTATGGTCTTTGACGCAGTGGCTGGTGTAGGCCGGTGTCAAAATGATGTTTGACTTGTGATGTGCGGCCCAGTTGAGGTTGCGACACATCGAACGAACTCCTGAACTCATGCAGAAGATCCAGCAGGTCGGCATGTTCGGTGGGAGTGAGAGTGTCGGCGATGGCGCTGGAAAACGTATCATTGGACGACTCCCCGAGTGCCGACAGTGCTTTTGGGTGGTCGCAGTAGTCGTCCGGGACATCAAACAAAAACGAAGGGTCGAGATCCTGCACGCGGCCGAGACATTCCCCCGCAAGCAATGTGACAGGTGTGGAAAGCGGATTGCTTACGAACATGTTGCTTCTTCCGGCGGCAAGGTCAATTGTTGCGAAAGGCAGCGGCAAAGCTCGACGACATTTGAAGATATCGGAAGGCATAAAAAGAACTGTAGCGTCAATGTAGGCGTTGCATGAAACGGGAACAAGGGCGAAATTTCCAGGCGGAATATCGGTATCTTCATGAACGAGCAACTACGGCGGCTGATGAGGAGCGTCCAGTAATGGGACATCACACAAGGGTGAAAACTCAACTTCGGCGCGTGCGCAGTCTATGACGGCATTCTGGCGGGATAGGAAGTCCCACCCGAGGATGACGCCATGCGAACAGACAGGAAGAACAATAAACTCCACGATGTAAAGAATGCCTTCGATGGAGACTCTTGCAGTGCAGGCTGCGAGAGGCGTTACTTGCTGTGCGCTTGCGGTGTGAAGCGACAGTCCCGAAAGCGGCGTCGTTACTTTGCGTAATAAACGGCAGAGATTAGCGGCAATAACAGAAACAGCGGCGCCAGTGTCCACAAGGGCAAAAGTACAATAACCTTCAACAGTTACTGCGACCACGTTAGCAGGAGAGGAGCGAGGGCTTAGACAGTTCGAAAACGGTGCAGTTCTTGCCTCTTGAACTGCGTTGCTTAGTTTTCCTGGTCGGAGGGTCCGGGCCGGCGACGCATGGGGGAGGGCGATCGCCGACGAGGAGAGGGTGCGCGTTGCGGCTGGAAGTCAAGGTGGTTAGTAGGCGCATAGCGAGGTGGCGAGACCGGCCCGTATTGGACGAAGGGTTGGCTGCCGGGATGCGACGACCGGGCATAATTGCCGAACGTCTGAGGTCGACGGCGGCAGTAGCGAGCAACGTGTCCGGGAGTGAAGCAAGCGTAGCAAATCGGTTGGTCATCGGGCGTCCTCCAGGGATTGGCGACTGGTGCTGCCGCCCAAGGTGCAGTATAAGCAGCCGGGTGTGCGGGCTGTGAGCGCGTGGTGTAGGGTGGTTGCGGGAGCCTACGTACAGCGTCTGCATATGTGAGCGGCGCGGCTACGGGCTGCATCTCTTGCGAAAAGGCGACAGGAGGAGCCACAGGCTGCGTTGCATAGGTTAGGGGCGCTGCCACAGGCTGAACGGCTGGCGGATAGGCGACAGGAGCGCCTACCGGCTGTGCGACACCCGGGCAGTGACCACGGCTAGATAGAGGTGGCTCGTAGTGCGCAAGAGGAACAGCTTGTGCAACCTCTTCCGATATAGCAGTGCGAAGCGGGGCAGGTAGACGGGTGGTGGTCTCGTGAGTAAAGGGCACTAGGGAAAGTTGGCGGGCGACTTCCTCACGGACGAAGGCTCGGACTTGCTGAAGCAATGGTGAATTGTCGGGCATGGGGTCGAAACTGGACAGCGACTCACCACCAGGCTGAGGCTGCCTAGTCAGAGTGCGTTGCTTCTTCAACTCGTCGTAGCTCTGACACAAGCTGACGACTTCAGAAACTGTGCTTGGATTCCTTGCCAAGAGCATTTGAAATGCGCCGTCGTCGATGCCCTTCAGGATGTTTTTGACCTTGTCATATTCGGGCATGGTGTCATTCACACGTCGACAAAGGTCGACGACGTCCTCAATATAGCTGGTAAAGGTCTCGCCAGTCTGCTGAGAGCGGACGCGCAAGCGCTGTTCTGCCCTCTGCTTGCGGACCGCCGGCCGACCGAACACTTCAGCACATGACGTCTTGAAGACGCTCCATGTGAGGATGTTGTGTTTGTGGTTATTAAACCACAATTCGGCGACGCCAGTGAGATAAAATATCATGTGGCCCAGCTTGTCGGCTTCATTCCACTTATTGTTGGCGCTCACCAGTTCGTAGTGCTCGAGCCAGTCTTCGACGTCGGTCCCATCCGCACCGCTGAAGACCTTCGGCTCCCGTAGCCTAGGATGGCCAGGGCAGTTGAACTGGAGCGAAGGCGTCGATGTAGTGGCGTTGGCAGTCATGACAGGTGGTAGCGTGCGGCTTCGCAGCTCCAGGGTGTAGCAACGGGGATTAACAGCATCTTCCACCAAATGTGAGGAGGTTTATTAGCCGTTAAAGACAGCGACGAGACAGCGTGAAGAACCGTCCAGCGATCGGCACAGCAACGAACCGAAGCACGAGCCGAGAGAGCCGGGCGTTGGCGATGCTGCTCGCTGCAGGCACATCTTCTTCTTCACAATATATATATATATATAGATGGATAGATAGACAGACAGACAGGCAGGCAGACAGACAGACAGACAGACAGACATACAGAGCGGATAAACAAAAAGGCGGAAGCATGTATATGTGAGGGCCTCCCTACAGCTCAAACCAATTGTTCCACTGTAAAAGCAAGTCACGCAAACCTCAATACCTTAATTAAGAATCACATTTACAGCATTTCCGGGAAAAACCGCAGAGGTAAAGGTAATGTAACAAAAGTATATTATCAGTAATTTTATAGTTCTGTATCTTTTTTCGTGCAGGGTGCGCGATCTGGAGACCCCAGGGACTCTGTGTAGCAACGCCAATTCCTGGAATCGCCAACATAGCCCGACGCGAGATAAACATAAATAACCATTAAAGATAGGAAGATCGCATTAATGATACGGTGAGTTTGCAGCAAACCACACTATTAGGTTAGCAAACCCTGACTTAGCCCGTATAGCTCAGCCACTTGCTAATGAATTTTGCGCGGAACATGTTTACGAAACCAGCGATCGTTTCTGAGCTGCCCTTTCTGGCCCATGAAAGCATGAAAAGCAAGTAAAAGCTGAACTACCATTCTACGCACACGTCCGAGTGCAGTTTTAATGCTTCTGAAGGAAAATATAATGCATACTGTGTGCATCACTGAGTGAAACAGTGGTATGTTGGCAGCACTGGCGATCACATAAATAATGAATCTTTTATTTGGGTACTGTACCCACAGTGGCCGTGATCATTGAGGGTTTATGTATACAGATGGCTTGCGCTGTCATACTTATGTGGTACCTGGTGGTAACAAGCATAACTTATTTTCATTACATAAAGATTGCCCGCTCGGTGAAGCGACAAGTAAAGCGAATTTAAATATCAGTACTATAGTATGGCTTTGTGCACAACATCACCGTGCTTTGTGAGCCCTGGCTCTAAATCTCGGTTTGCGCTAATATATAAGCTACGCAAAGCTTAGGCAAAATACGTCAAAAGCTCACTCATGCGTGCGAAGAATATCTCAAGAACGGCAAGTTGGAAAATTTGAGATACATATCTGTGGGTTCAAAGAACAACTGCACAATAAAAGCGCATATTCAGAACTACGCAGCCGCATTTCTTTACGCGCACCTAACTGTTCCCCTTGTCGAAAGCTTTCTGGTTAAGAATTACACGTTTCATTTTCTTTCTAGACCAAGTATGTCCCAAATAAAGATGTAAATGTGCCCGGCCACGCATTATGGTACTACTATAGTTTGGGCAAGCAGACCAAGTGTGTGCTCGGATTCACATTCTTGAAATTGACGAAGACTTACACAGGCTATCCGCACATGGTTTTTACAGCATTAGTGAAGACCTTACTCCAATAAATGAAATGTACAAAAACAAATACAGAAACAAAAGAAAATGCATCAGGCGAACACAGAGGCTTAAAGAATTAGTAGTACTCTACTCTAACTGCGTAGCCCACAAGCTGAAAAAAAAAACTCGCAAATAAGTATTACACGGTTCCGGTAGCGTTTTCCGCCCCCTTGAAACTTGCTTTCCTGTGCCTTCGCATTAACAACTGGAAAGAAAATAGGATGACATGCGGAACCCAGCACGAAAAACTTTTGTAACCTGCAAGGATAATGTTGTGTATCAGAACCCTCCAACTTGCATTAAGATCTATATAGGACAAACTGGGCGTTGTTTAAATGAACGGATGAGCGTTCACTCGACAAAGGGACTGGGTTCAAAATGGAAGTCCGTTCCAAGGCATGCAAATGCGTTTTTCACTTAAAGAGAACCTTGATTTTCAATAGAAGTCGGGACAAAGTCGCACGAGAGATCAAATAAGCCTTCCGTATTAAAAGAAAGTTCATAGACTATGTAAGAGAAACATAAAAACGTGTTATACGAATGCGAAATGTCATATTTGGGCGCACTGGGTGAAAACAACTTTTCGCATTAGGTGGAATAACTACCGTGCGTGACCGAAAAAAGAGAAGAGCGCCCCGCCGCGGTGGTCTAGTGGCAAAGGTACTCGGCAATTGACCCGCAGATCCCGGTATTGAATCGCGGCTGCGGCAGCGGCGTTTTTCGCAGAGGAGAAAATGCTGTAAGCCAGTGTGCTCATATTTGTGTTTAAGAACCACAGGTGGTCGAAATTTTTGGAGCCCAGCTTCCATCCATCTTTCCCTCCACTATGGCGTCTCTCATAATCAAATGGTGATTTCGGGATGTTAAAACGCACATATCAATCAATGAATAGACGGAAGAGGTATTATTTTTAATGGCGAAAATACTGTAAGCCCGTGTGCTCAGATTTGGGTGCACATGAAAGAACCACCGGTGGTCGAAATTTCCAAAGCCCTCCACTACAGCGTCTCTCATAATCATATGGTGGTTTTGGGATGTTGAATCCCACATATCAATCAATCAATTCCTTTTAATGGGTGGCGCTGTGTTAACTATATCAAGATTTTGTTGATGTAATCGCCCCCATATTTGTTTTATTTTTATGCTCCTTGGCCTTACACCACGTGTCGTTGATGATATTTCCATTTTTGTTAGATATGCCGTCACGTACAACTTTCATCACTTTAAATAATACCACGTGATTAGCACTGTCTAAATGCGAGCTTATATGCGTTCCCATTTTCTTTGAAAAAATTAGTCAGTAGGCGTTCGTCTGCGTGCCTTCTTGTGGTCGCCTCATTTGCACCTTATTCCTTCCATAAAACGTGCACCAAGCAGCCCAACTAAAAAGTTCTACTTAACACGTCACGAGATCATGGCAGCTACGTGTTACTTTATCTATGGAAGAACTGTAGAGAGAAAGAGTGTGTGAGAGAGAGTGAGAGATAAAAAAAGGAGGTTAACCAGAAGGCTCTGGTTTGCTACCCTGTGCTTAAGAAGGGTAAAGGGTTATAAAACAGTGAACGAGAAGAAGAAGAGTTGCTGAAGCAGGGAGTGACGTTGGGCGAGTTGGTGCATAGCTTAATAAAACAATGGTGGCGCAACACATACTAGCAAGGGAAAAAGAAAGACACAGGATAAGGCGCTCTATCCTGTCTCCTTCTTTTAAATGCGAAGCATTTCTTAGCGAACATCGGTGGCTTTGAGCGTATCTATCTATCTATCTATCTATCTATCTATCTATCTATCTATCTATCTATCTATCTATCTATCTATCTATCTATCTATCTATCTATCTATCTATCTATCTATCTATCTATCTATCTATCTATCTATCTATCTATCTATCTATCTATCTATCTATCTATCTATCCACCTACGACTTTTAGCTCTCCTGGCCGTTTCGATAATGGTATCGATACCAAACTTAGTATAGCATAACATGATCAGCTTACGACTTTTAGCTCTCCTGACCGTTTCGATAACGGTATCAATACCAAACTTAGTATGGCATAACATGACTGTATCAAAAACATATTTGACTAATCACAACATGAAAATCATTATATGTATGTCATGAATGTCATGATTTACATGTCATTGTCTGCAGCTCTTGCAGTGGTTTCGTTCACATGACATGTTGCAAAACTGATATGGTATGACATGATTGCATGGCGAACACAAGCGACAGACCCTAACATGAAAATCATGACATGCGTGTCATGTAACGACTTGACTACATGATACGCTCATGGTGCTCTCGCGGCCGTTTCGCTAGCGTCACATATACCAAATTTGGTACTATGGTACGTGAATTGATGACGAAGGTATGTGACTGGTGCAAACATGATAATCATGAGTTGCGTGTCATGCAAGAACATGACAACATACCACACTCATAGCGTGCTTGAGGCCGTTTCGCTAGCTTCACATATACTAAATTTGGTATCACACAACGTGAATAGATAAGGAAAGTAAACGACACATTCACACACGATAATCATGAGACGAAAGTGATGTACGGCTTCATTTACCTCCACTTCGTAACGTTGCGCTGATTTTAAAGTGGCATATATCAACATTTCTCATTCGTGCTTCGCATATGATCGATTCGCAGTGTACGTTGGATCTGCCCATTTTTTTCCTTGCTAGTATTTGTTGCGCCACCATCATTTTATTAAGAGTTGCTGACAGTTTAGAAAAAAGAATGTAGTGACTGGAGCACACTCTGGGTACTAAGCAGAAACATTGTCCACGAACAGTCACAGTTTGTCTCTCAGTCCGCTTGCTTGGAGGAACCACAACAACACTTCCCAGCAGCTCGTGATGCAGACCATGCAGGTAGGCCAGGTACCCAGGGTTTTGGTGTCCCTCAGGGGGCAGTTGTTCAGCTGGCCTAGTGCAATTGAGAGGGTTATTTTTTCGATTTTCAAACGGGCGCAGTCACAGAGAAGGTGCGCGACTGTTTTTCTGCACCCTCATACTTTGCATTAAGGGCTGTCAGCCATTCCAATAAAAAAGAAATAGCCATTTGGGAACAGCTGACCCGCAGGCTGCGGTATCGAATCCCGGCTGTGGTGGCTGCATTTCCGATGGATGCGGAAATGTCGTAGGCCCATGTGCTCAGATTTGGGTGCACGTTGAAGAACCCCAGGTGGTCGAAATTTCTGGAGCCCTCCCCTACGGCGTCTCTCACAATCATATGGTGGTTGTGGGAGGTTAACCCCCCCGTATCAATCAATCATTTCAGAACGCCACTCCAAAGAAACGAACAGGCCAGCAAGGCAGTGTCATGTCGCGATAGGCTGAGCGGAAGACGTAGTTTGTGGTCGTGGGTCCAAAGTGTGTAGCCGTGCACTTCTGAAAGTCGGTGAATACTATAAATCTAACGTTAGACGACGGGATAGCACACAGAGTTTTTTTTTTTTTTTGAGGCATCAGATCTTGAAAGGGAAATGACGACACTGCTGACACCGCCATGGGCGGTTCGGGCAGCTGCGTCCGCTTGGGCATTGACCTGAATACCTCAATGACCAGGCACCCACTGGAATATTGCTGCCTCTTTAACCTAAAGTGTTCAAGCTTGCTATATAACGAGCTAGCTGAATAAACATGAGCAATACTTGCATACATTGATCCCCCACCCCCCCCTGCCCACCAAAAAAAGCAGAGCTCACTAAGACTCTCAAAAAAATGAAGGAATGCATTTTGCTCTGAGTGATCATTTGGACTCACTCTCATCAAAATGTTTCTGAACCAGACTTACTGGGATTCAGACTCGCTAAACTTTTTCTCAACCGGAGTCACTCGGACTTACAAATATGTTTCAGCTGGACTCACTCAAACTCAGACTCACAACTTGACCTGAGTCTGCGGGAAACTGAATCGACTCATGAATCCGTTAGTGTAAAATTAGCCTTTTAAATCATGTTTTTAATGCTCTTTATCGCCAATGTATCATACAATCTGTCCTTTACGACACGTGTTTGATCTTGTACCTTGAGATATGAGTTAACAGTGGTCACAATCACGCTAGGATATTTTGATAATATACGGAACTCGCATGAAATAATTTTATCAAGAACGTCCCATAAAATAGTTTGTGGGGGAAGTCAAGAATTCAAACCCCTTCCACATACCTCTAACTCACGCCTCTCATATCGCGTGGATGTATGAGAACTAGAGCAGTGAAACATGCGTGGATATATGCTTTAAAGAAAGTAAGCCGTTGTAAGGCCAATGCTACAGGAACACAGGTCGGCAATTCAAGGTGGTGCTCACTGAGACTGGCTCAGAGAATGTATCACCATGCCCAATTCTTGCTTTATGTGTTCGAGTCTTACCCACAAAAGCTGTAGGCAACGGTCGGCACAGAACACGCTGCGATGTTCACGGAGCTTCAAGATTTCTTACATTATTCCAAGGCTAGACTTCTACGACCTGAATATTTACGCTTTTTTTCGAGAGCTTTTGGAAGCACCCGCGAAAACGCTACAACATTCAATGCAATGTCTGTAAACAATGGCGTGCCTCATAGCAGATCCCATCGACAGCCGATGCTCTGCTCACCGCTCTCAGTGTACAGCGTGCATTTCTTGCTGTAATTTGAATTTCTCTTTCCCGGCCACAAGTTCGGCTTAACAGAGTTTCATCTTTAACACGCCGGCTGCGCTTTACGTCAATGTCACTATCTGGTGGCAATATTTTGTGCTTATGGTTCACTGAGACAGAGAATCACCCAAGTGTTACTCCCATGGACCTGCTCTGACGCGGACTTGCAGCCTGTTCGGAGTATGATGAGTCTTAGTGAGTCGACTGATGAGTGAGCTTGCCGAATTAAGCCCCGGCTTCACATCTATCGAGAAGGCAACGCTGATTGCCCTGCCAGCGAAGAAGCGGTGGGGGGCTAATTAAACACGACAGCACGACATTCGCAGCAGCGCAACGGCGCGTAAACCCAGAAGTGCAATTAGTTGCTTGAATCATGTCGCGTTGCAAGATGTTGTTGCCCATCATCTGGTGCAGACGTACAGACAGCGCCCAATTTCGCCATACGGAGAACGCAACTGACGTCCACAGCAACCGCTACACGTGCAATGCACATGCACCTTTCTTTCCTGTTTCTTCTGGCTTTTTTTCCTATATTCGCTCGACATTCACTTAGCAGGATCACGGTGCCTCCTCTGTGTTCCAGATACGAATGACGTGCGCAAAGCGGAGGGCTCCTTCCCGAGGTGGCCGCTACTGCTTCTGCGGCATTACGGGCGGGCGATTGCGTCCTCTATTGGCGGTACTAATCTGGAGCTTGTATGAGAGACGTACTCCCCCGCGGGTCTTTCAATGCCAATTTTCACCGAGTTCTCTGAAGAGGATGATGACGGCTACTTTGCCGCGCTTTGCGGCAACGATAGTGTGTTATTGATAAATGGGACGCAAAAGTCGTCCGCAGAAGCACTTACCTCAATCGGTCATGTCACTCGCATTTCTTATTTATTTTTTTGGCCCATTCTCTTGGTGTCTGGGTATTCGTTTTGACATGTCATTGGGCCGTGGTCTCGACACATTTATCTGTAGTTTCCTATATATCTATAGAAAGACGCAGTTATCTATAGCGTCTTCAATGAGGATTTCTGGGCTATCCGCCGCCCCGAAACTCCTACAATATATAGAATAGGTGTATTGCTATCATTTCACGCGCTTTATTTTCCCAAAACAAGCGGAAATTCATCAGAAACAACTCCGCAGGAACGGCCTGACTACTTACAAGTTAACTATGCACGCGGGAATAGATGGGAATGCCGGAAGCTGAGCTCGTTCTCAAGTTGACTGGCCACCCTGAACTGGGAAAAGGTATAGGGAGAATAAATTATTATAATATGAAAGAGATGTATCTAAAGAAAGGATAAAACAGTGCAAAAGAAACAAGGTAGGGAGAGGAGAGAAAGATACAACAGTGCTTCATATCTGAGTTTTAGACGAGCTGCGTGCAATAAAACTAATCAAAAGTGAGCACACGCTGGTTTGGTGAAACAGGTACGTTGTAACATTGAAGTAATAGCATGGCAGTACAGTATGCCCGGGAGGCTCTGGAACAATAGGGTAATGTATGTATGTATGTATGTATGTATGTATGTATGTATGTATGTATGTATGTATGTATGTATGTATGTATGTATGTATGTATGTATGTATGTATGTATGTATGTATGTATGTATGTATGTATGTGTGTATGTATGTATGTGTGTGTATGTGTATGTATGTATGTATGTATGTATGTATGTGTGTATGTATGTGTGTATGTATGTGTGTGTGTGTGTGTGTATGTATGTATGTATGTATGTATGTATGTATGTATGTATGTATGTATGTATGTATGTATGTATGTATGTATGTATGTATGTATGTATGTATGTATGTATGTATGTATGTATGTATGTATGTATGTATGTATGTATGTATGTATGTATGTATGTACGTGTGCGTGCGTGCGTGCGTGTGTGTGTATGTATGTATTTATGTATGTATCGAGGTATACTACTGCCCAATTAAGTTCACCTGCGCACAACAATGAGGCACAAACTAACCCCTACCACTCACTTGTGAGCAATAGAGCTTGAAAGCTGCCTGCGCAACCGCAACCATGTGAAATTCCTACCGCCATATTTAGGTCGCCTTGCTACTTCCTATTTCTTGCGAGGCACGCTTCAAGCTGGTTTGGCGTCGTTTGGTTGGCAGAGTCTCAGATGAGAGCAGCTGATCACTCCCCCTTGACGAGAGCTCGGGATGCGGTAACCACAGCACGTGTTTCTCTTTTCCGTGCAAAGAAAAAAAAACATAAACGACTGCATAAGACTATATTGTGTTATGGGCTCCGAGGGATCTGCTTCCACAGAAAGAGATAAAAAGAAAAGCGGGCGAAGGGCTGACTCTTCGTCCACGCCGCAAACGCCACAATTCGATCAGGGTGCCACGCGATCATCGTGTAAATGGCGATTCTATTACAGCCGTGTCGATACCGCGGTAAGTGCTCTTGTACAGGTCGTTCAAAGTGGGTCGCACTGAAGCAGAGACACATAGCTAGACTGCTACGCAAGGAGAGTGAGGAAAGTGCTTGGCCCCCGGCCAACGATTACTTTCAACGAAAAACTCTTGCCATTTCAACAACAACGCATGTGATATGGTAAATATTATATGTAAAATAGACAATGTCAAATCACTTATGAATTCGGTAATCCAGTAGGAGATACAACCACCTTAGATAATCAGTTAACTTTAGTGTCGGGTGGAAACCGCTGGTGCATGTAAATTTATGAATACGTATGCATGATGTCGTGATTCTCAACTAACGCCCCGGGCACTTGCTCACGAGGCCGCGATTTTTTTCATAGGCTCAAGCTCATACACTCAAGCTATTTGTTTCTGCATGCGCGCCTCCGCGTATGTTTGTTTTTTCTGCCCCCTTTAGAAATCGTACTCGTGCACTGACAGTTTATACGCACATCTTACACTTTGAAACAACGTTTGCAGATTCTTCCCTTCGTTTTTTACACAAAGCGACTGTGCTAATAGATCTAATTTGTTCTAACCAATATGCTAAGTTACGTTTTTTTTTCTAGAGTGATGCAAGAAAAAGTACGTTCTTTCTCTGTTAATCCTATTTATACATCGATAACATTCGATTCCTCTGGCGAATAGGCTTTTCAACATGCTCAACTTGATATTTAAGGACCAACCAGTATCATCGACCACTTACACGGCCTGAGCCCACAGCTTTAGTTACATGTACAACTATGCAAAATGATACCAACCACGTAGCTAAGACACTGAGTCTGTTAAAGAGGCAGCGAAGGAGAAAAAAGAAAGTAAGAGAAAATTGTTATTTTAGGTTATTCGATGAGCTGCAGGTTGTGAAGTGGCCGCTGTATCGACCTACGGTTCATCGTTATTCTTCTTGACTCATCTGTGAAGCGAGGGCAAACAAAGCCCTGCTTCTGAGAACACGCGCAGCATGGAGCCATCACTAAGCGCTGAAGTGATAAACGCTGACACCCCTTGGCGCGTCAATGAAAATACCAAGTGTAGATAAGAAGAGATAAAAAAAAGGAGGCTCAAGGCGTCGTGAAATAGTGGCCTATTTAGGCAGGTGCATCGGTGAATGACTCTGTGCCGTCGTTAGAGATGGATTTATTGAAACTGGATGTTTACCGGACTGCGCCAGTGCCAACGCTGCGCCAGGGAGGCAGACCAGCCAAAACAGATACTGCGGCGCGAATCATGGCAAAGCAGACAGCGAGAAAAACAAAGCGGTGCTACTTGACGTAAAACATGTGAATCGATCATATTTTGAGGTGAGGATAAAAAAAATGGCAGCATATCCGAAGAGTGAATGTTGGAGAGTGGGGCGAAGCATCCGTCCGTCCATTCGTTCTTGCTTCGATCCATCCATGCGTGCGTCTGTGTGGAGAAACGCACAGGAGAAATCTCCCACCGGCACCACCTTGCAGGTCAAAACGTAAGACTGGTGACACACTACGACTACAACTACTACTAATACGAGGGGTGAATGGGTGCCGCTTTAAGGAGCTTCGCCCCTAAAAGGGGGGTTGCGTAAGACCTTTGCTCCAGGACGTGGAGATTACTCTGCTGCGTCAGCGTGTTATCATGACCTTATAGCTTTATAAAGTTATGATAACCTTATAGCTTTATAACCTGACCTTTCATTGCGTGTAGGCAGCTGCTATATTTTGTCCGGGTCCACGGGAAGAACAGATGTGACAAAATACTGTACAGTGGACGTCCTGCAAGTCTTTGTGGCATGCTTGCGCCAGAATTTGCGCGCCATGCATAATGATAAAACCAAAACCTGACTGTGGTAACTTCTGAAGTTGAAGGAGTGTAGTCAGAATAACAGCGCCGGTTCTAAAATAACGAATGTGCTCATATTTTCGTTATTTTGTTGTTTGATGGAGGTACAATTTTTCTGACATATTTCAACAGCTAATGTTGTGTTAACAGCTCCAGAAATACTCACTCAATATTGATATCAGAGTTGTTATTTCTCGAAATGCCATCATTAAGAAGCGTAGACTTTCTCTTCATGATATTTTAGTAGTCGTGAGAAAAGACATGATTGACGTCGACCATGTGAAAATCCAGAAAGCTTTTATTGTTAGCCGCTTTAACGTCACATAAATGAAGAATAACAGACTTTCGCATACCCATGAGCGCCGACGCTCCGCAAAGCAAGGGACAAGCAAAGATGATTTACAAACTTTCTTTTTATCTCCTTGGCATCAACATAAACGATAGCGTTCAATAGAATAAAAACAAGGACTGCTACGAAATAAGAAGGAACTACCATACCCGTCCTCATCAGTCCCGTTTATACATAGCGACTCTGGTAACCATCGATGGTCTGCATACATTGTGGCTGTGGCAGTTTCCTCATCAGCTGCCTCCAAAAAGTTGCAAAATATTCTGCTTCAGGGTTATGGTTAGCTGTGCAGAACATCGTTGGCACAAACTTGAAAGACGTCGAAAGAAGAGACTCGAAAAAGTGCTTTTCCGAGTCTCTTCTTTCGACGTCTTTTAAGTTTGCGCCAACGATGTTCTGCACAGCTAAACACCAACTAGCCCGACGGCATACGTTACTGAGGGTTATGTTTGTTTTAGACTAGGTAAACAGCACTATTAACAACATTAGACCCAGAAAGTGCACAGTGATTGACTGATTTTTTACAGCAAAAACGTTTAGAATAAAAAAACAGAAACACTTTTATACGTATAGCTTTGTCGGCTTGAGTGAACCTATTAGGTTTTCTAGCCTGTCTTAATAAAACAACGTTGGCCCTGACTTTAGGATTTCTAACTATGTCACATATGCATGAAGAAGAAATCCAGGCTTGAGCAGGGCACTTTTATGCGTACGGCGTGACATACCCTCCTTTGTTTTATACTCGTTGGACTCGGACGTGCCAGATTTTGTAGGGTGCAAAATTCAATTCCAGAAACTTACCATCACCGTAATTTGTGTTTATTGGCAACCATCGAAATGCATCTCTGAATCAACTCTGGTTCATTTATTGGGTAAAGGCCAGGGACCTGCCCTCATCTGTGGAGTTTTCAATGCGCACAATACCACGTGGGGCAGTAATCATACCGATTCACGTGGGAGAACACTCGAAAAAGCATTTGATCGATGTGGTCTTGTTGTACTGAATGATAGATCAGTAACGTTTTTAAGAGGTAATAATTATGCCAGCTGTCTAGATTTGGCTATAGCCTCTCCTGACATTGCACGGGATACGAACTGGTGTACAGACCTCGAAACACGAGGGAGTGATCATTACCCAGTTCTTATGCAACGCCCAAGAATGCAAGTGCAAACGACCACATTGATTTCAAAGCTAACTTACTGGAAACTATTTTGTGAACATACTGGACGTGACTTGATGGGAGTCAATGAATTGGATACATTTATGTCCTGCATCAAAAGCAGTTACTCCCATGCGACAAGGTTTACAGCGGTCCCAGCAGGTCACTCCTGTGTGTATGCAGACTATGAGCGCCTACGAGCTATTAGAAGGCGAGCAGAACGTCGCTATCGCCGCACTGGGAGGCTTGAAGATTATAAGAAGAGTCAGGCCACACACATGCAATCTAACCGACACATGCAAGAGTTAGGCCGGAAAAAATGGCATGATTTCTGCAATTCATTCACCCCATTTACTCCACTTCTGAAAATCTGGCAAACAATCGCTGCTCTAAGCCATCCAGTATCCCAGCGAAACCCATTCAGAGCATTGGCCATATCTCTTGGATTATGCGAACGTGATGTTTATAGTAAGTTTTGCACAATGCTGACTGGAACTGGGCAATTGGTTCACAACACTACTGCACTGCCTAGTGCTGTAGAGCAGCAAATTCAAGATGCATACACTTTATCACATGCTCAACTGGATAACACGTATTCTCTACTAAAGTTGCGTACTGCTCTATCACTAACCCGCCTAAGAACGACAAACGGTACCGACAACGTATCGTACAGTGTTCTGAAAAATCTAGGACCCAACGGCATGCCAGTTCTTCTACGGATATATAACGACACGTGGACAAAGGCGTACATTCCAATGTGTTGGAAGGTCAGGAGAATCATTCCACTACTGAAGTCCGGTAAATCACCGCTTTCGCTTGACTCATTCCGACCAGTCAGCCTCACTAGCTGCGTATCTAAAGTAATGAAAAAAATGGTTGACAGAAGATTAAAGTGGTGGATTGAAGCTAACAACTCACTTCCAGAACAGATGGCTGGCTTCAGACGACGGCGATGCACAATGGACTGCATTTTCGATCTCGTTACATTTGTAGAACAAGAGATGGGCTGTCGAAACATGGCTGTTGCGGCGTTCATAAATATTACGAAGGCGTTCAACTCTGTGAGCCACCTTTCTGTGCAGCACGGGCTTACCTCACTAGGGGTTCACGGTCGTATCCTTCAATGTATCGCTAACTTCCTATGTAACAGGCAAATATACATTTCAACCAATAACGGAGACAGCGATCGCTTCAACATGAGCAGAGGTGTACCCCAAGGAAGCGTTCTAAGTCCGCTTCTTTTCAATGCTGCAATGGCAGGTCTTCCAGAAGTACTGCCCGAAGCCTTGAACATATCCATGTATGCAGACGACATATGCATATGGACGTCTCACAAATTACTGGAAGTGATCGAACATCGGCTTCAACAAGGACTAGACGCAGTAAGTGATTACCTCAAAGAGCGAGGCATGCAGATTTCTCACGCTAAATCTGTAGTTCTGCCATTTACGAGAAAAAGAGTGAAAAACTTGAAGCTTTTTGTGGATGGCAAGAAAATCGAAATCACACGAAAGCATCGCTTCCTTGGCGTTACATTATATAGCCAACTCAGATGGAGTCAGCATATTGCTGATCTAGAAAAGCAAGTGAACAGCATCATGTTATACGTCGCATCGCGGGAACAAAATGGGGTGGTACATCAGCGTCTCTCCTCCACGTCCATTGTGCACAAATTCGGCAGAATATTGCCTACTCTGGGCCGATTCTCCACAACATCTCTCAGACGTCGCTACACCTACTTCAGCTGTTAGAAGCACAAAGCTTACGCATATGTCTGGGGGTTCCACAGGCAAAATCAAGTTCTTTGACACTGGCAGAGGCAAAAGAACCAAACTTTATAGTAATTAGAAATGTGGAGACATGTCGGCAGCTCTTTCGTCTAGTCACGCAACACCCTTCCCATCCACTCATATCCAACATCGTGAACCATGCTGGAGCGCAAATACACCATGTGTACCAACAGTACATTTCCCGGCTTCTTGTGTCGACTTGTGTTGACACATTGACCACTGGACCAAAACTGCCCTCTATGGCTGCTTGAGCTACCAACTATTGAAACGTCAATAGAGGGACATCGCAGCAAACATGAAGTGTCAACCGTTGCCGCCCAGCAGTTGGCATCACATCATCTGTTTGACAGGTACCAAGGTTACACTCACGTGTACACTGACGGCTCCGTCAACAAAGAGACAGCGACATCAGCATTCATAATTCCGGAATCGCACGAAGAATATGCATGTCGGTTGGGCCACCTCTCTTCTTAAACAACGTCGGAGCTCGTAGCAATTTCGCTAGCCATAAGCTTTATCAAACTGTCAACGACACCAAGAAAATGGGTGGTAATTACAGACTCTGGCAGCACTGGCATGTCTGGCAAGTGCCACTTCAAGGCACATTGAAGTGCGTATAGTATACGCTATACTAAAAGAACTCTCAGAAGCTACGAAATCGAATCATCGAGAGGCATTTCAGTGGGTTCCCAGTCACTGCGGAATTAAGGGAAATGGAATGGCGGATGAGTTGGTGAAAACCGCTCATAATTCTATGCAAACGTGTCTCATTCCGGTATCTCAATATAATGTAAATAGGACTTTAGGAACAACAAAACGTGAAGTATGCCTGTCTATACCTGGTTCACAGACAAAACAAACGAATCGATCCTATATTCTGTTGATCCTAATCTTGAATGCCAATTAGACCGTAACCTCCGAAGACGTATCGACACACTCATTCATCGCCTACGACTCGGAACTGCTTACACAAAGCACTTCCTTCTTCGTATTCATAGTGCAATATCATCAGCGTGTTCATGCGGCCACGACGATGAGGATACCTGTCACCTCTTGCTCGACTGTCCGAAACACGACACACACCGAAGACGACTCGAACAAGCACTGCATAGGTTAGATCCTGAGCGACCATTCGGGTTGAATAAAATACTAGGTTCGTGGCCATCCAAAACAAACGGCAAAGCAATGAAGGTGCTGGAACACTTCTTCGAAGAAATGAAGATTTGTGACGACTACTGAGCGGACAAAAGTTAAAAGTGAGCGTGTCGTCTACGTGTTTGTTCTGCCCATATAGGACAACTTTTGCTCTCACCCATGTAGGACTGTATATATGTATATATGCCATTGTTTTTTTTATATTTTTATTTGTACCAATTATGTGGAAAGGGACGTAGCCGTAACCAAGTAATGGTGACAAAAACTCCTTCGTTTATTTTCTATTTCAATAAAAAATGTTTTCTAGCTAGCTTTCCGCCTTGGAAGGAACAGCTTTTTTCAGGAAAGCACGACTTGAGTGGTTGTACTTCCACCGGATCGTGATGGCGTGAAGTAAGGTGGATTGAGCCCAGGAAAGCTTGTGCAGTACTTTATTCTGCTGATATAGGTCTTCGTCAGCAAGTACATCTGGGTAAAGAGTGAATGCTGACAAATAATGATATAGGTAATGTATTGCACCAACTTTAAAATGTCCTAAATCTAACCCGAGGTCACTACAGTGTAAATCACCAACTCAAAGCTCGCACGGCCACTTGTGCCCAACATGCACTGAAAGCAAAAACCGCCTTCTTTGCATTGTTGTTCAGAGTCGATTATATCGATCCCCTCGTCCCTGAAGGCTTACTGCTCATAGTACGGGGTAGCACTGCCTCTGGTATCGGTGTCAAAGCAAGCTTGCTACAACTCACGTGCCTCCGAGACCACCCCTGCTATACCGACCGATGATGTGATGTGGTGACGTTGTAACGACGTCAGAAGTTATGGCGGTCTTTGAAAATTCGTGAGGACGTCATGGGGTGACGTTATCACATGATAACGTTTTTTTGCATAAGTAGAGTTGCCGACGCAAGCGGTCACATTTCGTGTTTGATGATGCATCGAAGACTCTCGCTTTAATAATCACGGTTGTCTTGCCGGTATTTGATGTATAAGGCGTAGTTGGGGCACATTTACGTAAACAGAATTGACAATCGTGAGGGCTTATATCAATGTGAAGTTAGCCCAAAATATCGCACAACGAATATTTGGACAAGTTGGTAGGCGTGATCTTGAAAACGGCGCAATAACACAGCGATGAGGAAGGAATAAACACTATCATTCACCGTCACTATCATTAGGCCTTAAATACCATTATCACTGTCACTATATGCACTATCATTCACCGTCAAAAATCAAACTTGTAAGAAAAATCATCTAAACCTATCACATTTGTAGAGGAAAAAATCCGTGCATCAGCCACCCTTCAGTATCATCGTCACAGAGCGTGCTGCCTTATCTTCAGGCATCGTTCGGTGATTCGGTTTTAGGGGCGAAGCTCCTTAAGGCGTGGGCTGAGCGTACCGTCGTATGTAGCCACCTATCGTTAGTTCTTGAACCAGCTGTAGAGGGCAGTACTTGTACATATAACGAAATGCATATACGCTGAAAAATGCAAATGGTGCTATAAAAGAGGCTGTTACTTGTAGTATGATAAATAATAAAAGGTGAGTTCTATGAAAAAAAAAAGGACGTCACATGTACGGAAGGAAAGAGAAAATCGCACGACGAGGATTACGTGTTCTTTGGCGGCGCGTTCACCAGATGCGCTCTGTAGTATAAAAAAATTGGCTCCTTATCTGCATGTTTCACTGCAAATGTCGTCGAAAAACGATAGTCTTGCGTGTGGAGAGAGTGAAAAAAAATGTTTATTTGATGTTCTGCGTGAGAAAATTTGTGAATTGTATTCTGGAAGTGCTGCGTTAGAGAGTGTCGATCAATGCAGCGAAGGCGAACGAGCACATCGAGGCACGCTAGACACGAGCGCCATCTGGCAGGACGGAGCGCCATCTTCGAAAACAAAAGAAGGCGTGCGTGCCCGCGGAGAAAGATGCGCGCCTGTCTCGGAGGCGAAAGGTGTAGAACGCAAAGCGACGGGCAGGTGCCACCAGCGTGTCGCGTTAGCAAAGCGTCGGAAACATTAGCCTTTTTAAGCATCGCGCTGCACTGTCAGCGCAGCGTGACCAACAATACGGTCCTTAGAATTACTTGTGTGGGCCTTCTCTTCTACAAGGACACACATAAAAAACATCGAGGTGTTGTTATGATGCCTTAGATATGCGCAATAATTGCTTTTAATTGATGATCGCACAAGTATGAACGCTGAACTTTGAGCGTTCATACTTGTGAGCAATATTGGTGGGCGTTCCGGATAGGGTTGCGCATATACGACCAGTCGAGACCGTTCCTGCTCGTTGGCGACTTCAACGTCGACGTATCGGACCCGAAAAAAACGTTGGTTGATGCAATGACGCTTTACTCACTAGTTTCATTTGAGGTGTGTGGCGAGGTATCTTCAATATCAAGAGCTTCACCCCACTTTCTTCATTCAGACCGTCATTCCGGTCTGACCGTCAGACCGTCATTCAGACCGTCATTCAGACCGTCATTCAGAACGTCATGGATACGCCGTCATTCTTTTAAATGAGCACGTGGCTTCAACGAACTGGCGGTGGATTGTTCCACATGTCTGGTTTCGCAATTGTTTATGTTTATTGATATCGGTGTGCACGTGAAATTTTCTTGCATGTAACCACGTGTTTCTAATAAACATCTAAGTTGCGAGTCAGCGCCTGCCCAGTTGTTTCTTCCTTCTTCGTCCTTGTGCTGTTGCGCTATTTTCAATATGATTAACCTAAATTAATACCACAGAATTTATGTTTTAGGCTTTAAGAAGTTGAGGCTTTAAGAATTTTACAAATGGACATTCGATTGAAATCGAGGCTTGTAAAAACACAAAATATTTTTTAAACTTGTTATCCGGGCTCCGCGAAAGGATCGGTGATATTTTTTTTTATAGAAGCTAGTCTTAAAGTGGTGCTGGTGTATTTTACCTGCACACATCGATGTGTACAAAAAAGCCATCAGATAAATAACAAATGTTAAGACTTAATACACAATTTTAAAATATGTAAGAATACAAGAAAGGTTACTTCTCAATAAATTTAAATATATAGCCAACCTTTATGATTTAAAATAGGATATTAGATTCCTAAAAGGTACTGACGCGTTTGATAAATGACATATTAGATACAACAAAAAATACACGAGTTGGTCTAAATTATTCATGCAATTTTCACAATTTTCAATACCACTTTTTAAAATTGTAAGTTCGGAGTTTTATGTGATACCAGTTGTATAGACATCCTTGGCGTCCCAAAGCTTTCGTCGACGCTTGTAGTGTTTTAGTCAGTCAAAGAATGGCATCTCATTACAGTGCTGAGATTGGAACATTTGCACAATCTAACGCTTTCGGATAAGGCAGCTTGAACTAGTAGCTGGAATAAAGAAGTCTATCTAGACTTATAAATCCAGCCGTAAATTGTGTCACCTCGTATGGAGCATTCCTGGCGCTTCACTAAGTGGCTTCACTAAAGGCACAGTTATTCATTTACTGCTTAAATTCTGAAACTGCCTAAAAAAATGTCTGCATTTTCAAGCTTCAAATAGCAACCTTTTTTGATACCGCAGTTAAATTATAAAAATAGCAACTTTACTGCATACTTTTATGTCCGCCACGAGTTCTTCATATGCCAAAGAAGCGAGGGTCTTGACAAAAAACAAAAAAAAAACCAAACATACTTTGCAACTGTATACGTAACATGTCGTGTGCCACCTGTTCGATGCGTGCACATCTAATAAACAAAACTATTGAAGATAGAACTTGGGTCACATAGGCGAGAAAGAACGAAGAAGTGAAAGCTAATCAACGGAGTGAAAAAAACAGCGCATATACACAAGACAATGAAAGAGACAGACGAAGAAGCGTTCACTTACCACCTGTTACATGCGCTTCGTGCTCTCCGCCATCAGCTGCAAAACAATTGGTTCTAGTATGAAGTATATTAGACGAGATGGCGCTAGACATCTATGCTGAAAGCTATGTTCCCCGTGAGTACTTGACAGCCGGCATTATAGAGGGCCCCTGCAACACTTTTTGAGCATGATCAAAAAACGCTGCCAACCGGTAGTAGAGGCTCCCGAGAACACGCGAGCTAAATAATATAGCGCGACACGTGGCATAGGATTCACAATAAATTAGCAAAGTCAGCTAAAAATCGCTTTCCATTCTTTCGACAAAAGACGGAAGGCACGCAAAAATCACTCGTTCAAGCCTGTCTATCAGCCATTAGCTGATTTGAGCATGACGCGCTCGGTCGTTACAGGGATCACCGCGGGAGGCCTCGACTTGTCCACGCGTGCGCGCGCGATCACAACAAAAAAAGCAGCGTATTAAAAAAAAAGAAAACAGTGCTCAATGTCACAAGGCGCGCATAGCGTATTTTTTTGGCCTTGCCATTCCTCCCTGTTTAGTCTCCAGTGCTCGCCCCGCCGCAATGGTCTAGTGGCTAAGATACTCGGATGATGACCCGCTGGTTGCGGGTTTGAATCTCGGCTGCGGCGGCTGCATTTCTGATGGAGGCGTAAATGTTGTAGGCCCATGTGCTCAGATTTGGTTGCACTTTAAAGAACCCCAGGCGGTCAAAATTTTCGGAGCCCTCCACTACGGCGTCTCTCATAATGATATGGTGGTTTTGGGACGTTAAACCCCACATATCAATCAATCAATCAAGTCTCCTGAGCTTTCGCCGGAACGAGAGAAGAGAGAATGCATTCGCAGTGTAGGACAAATCTTTGTAACTCCACTCATATTGGACGGATTCTTAAAAATTTCGTGGCGTTGAATTCATGAGGCAACAAGTTCTTCTAGTAAATTTATTTCATGGTTACCTGGAAAAGTGTTTCAGCGCCCCTTTGAAGGCGGCACGCAATTTGTGACTGGTTTGCTCGAAGCTTGTGTCGCGAATTGGTGACACCCGGCAGTAAAGGGTTAAAAGCGAGTCCGCACTTCCTCTTACATTTCTGTGTGAGTGACAAAGTGGGATAAGGGAAGCTCCTAAACTCTTTCATGCATGCATTATAGTGGGGCTGGTGCTACACCACCTCTTGGGGGCCGACACCGTCTCTTGGATAGCAATGAGCCCAAAGAACGAAGACACGCCATTTCACACAGAAGGCGCGCTGGCTTGCGTAGTGGAATTTACATATAAAGAAGGTTCTATGGCAGTTGCTCTTCTTTTTACACGTGACACGAGTTGATGCTTTGTTTGAAACAAGATAATGAAGCAATGGATGCCGCCATGGATTAGGTGGGAAATGGGTACTTTCATTACAGTGGCCCCAAGATATTTTACGAAGCCTTGCAATATGTTTGCCAGAGTTTCTTGCAACGCAAAGTTTTATCTATGTGTCTATCTCTCGCCATCTCTGGTACTTTTTTGCAGGCCCTGTTTAGCCAAAGCACATCGTTGGTTGTTTCACGGAACCCTTGCATATGTTTTCACTCTCAGGGTAACTGTACCACTTTAAAACTATTGGTTTTTAATTACAAAATACCGGCTTTTGGCCAATTACAAATAACCCTCGTTTTTTTTTATTTGTGGCACAGCTAACGTTGTCGTAGTGCCCTCTTAGTATATTCGCAAATCTTCGCAAATGCGTTCTTTAATTTTCTATTTTTCTTAGCAATCGCTCCTATAGGCTTTTAGTATTTAGCATCATGTTAGAAATAGCATTCAAGCGACCCATTGTGTATTAAATTCTAGTGAATCTAGGCAGGCGCTTTCACCAACGGCTTTAGTTTGCCAAGGCGAATAAAGATATCCGCAGTTCGAACACATTGCAGCCTCACGCTATATTTAAGGCAATCTTGCCATCACAGCAACTTTTCTTGCTTAACTATGTTGCCGAACAAATATTTTTTGTAGTTTCAGGAGAAGGATGTGAGGGTAAGATTACTCCTTACAAAGAGAGAAGAAAAACGAGAGTGCTACAAAGAGCATGTAAGTGCCG
The DNA here is from genome assembly GCF_043290135.1 of Rhipicephalus microplus. Lineage (NCBI taxonomy): Eukaryota > Metazoa > Arthropoda > Arachnida > Ixodida > Ixodidae > Rhipicephalus > Rhipicephalus microplus. The sequence goes on from NC_134703.1 coordinate 17,095,284, forward strand.
TTAGCAGCGCATGCATCGGCATAACAACACAATTGTGCATCGTCTAGACAATGAAGTATTGAACAATGAATGACGGGAATTGATATTGCATGGGAAATGTAACGGATGTATTCTTTATCGATGGTAAAGGCTGTAGAGGATGATAAAAAAGTTCGCACTGAGAATCAGATTTTCATGTAAATGACAAAAAACAGCTGAGAAAAACACACACCATTCCTATGTGTTCGTATTTAAAACGATCTCAGTGGTAGCTGTTTCATTTACTTATTATTTAGGCTGAGGCCCTCAGTTGCTCTTTGATGCAAGATTCAGTCTAACAAACATGCGCTGCCAGGTATATCTTTTAGTAGTGAGGTTGTTGGAGCTCGTCATAGTTTGTGCGCTATCCCTAGGAAGCTCCTCGAGGGAATATTCGTCGTAGAATTTGTGCAAGCCCATCTACCGTGCTGGATGTGCGAGTGTCAAACGAAAACAAATACACGGTTAAAATGAAGAGGAGAAAAGTGATAGAAAGAAACAAGATGAGAAAAATAGAGATAAATAAATGAAATGATGATAACGAGATAGAAAGAGGGAGAAGAAGAAACGGAGAAAAAGAAAGCAAGAAATAAAAGGGAAACTTAGAAAGAGAAAAAAAAACAGAGAAAGAGACACAAGAAAAAAAGGAAGAAGGAGAATTGTAGATAAAAAAAGCAGCGAGAAACGGGTGAAACACCCAAAAAAAAGAAAACAGGATACAATAAACCAAGCGAAAAAGAAAAAAGAAGAGAACAGAGAAAAAAAGAAAGTGAGAAGAGGAAGACCATCCAGCTTCACGCTTCTTTTAGGCTTCGTACTACTAGCGGCGATGATTTTATAAATAGTGCATTCATTAACTGAAATACATACGCAATACTAAAAACAGAGTATTCAATTGAGTGATCGGTAGAACAACCTCGATAGATGACCGCTTTCAATTTCCAAAGTGGTCGGATCTTGGCGACAGCCTGAAAATAAAACACGCACAGTAAGCATTGTTTGTAATTTTTTATAACGGAAATGAATTTAATAGGATGTTTGTAGGTCAATTTACAGGTTCTGTTCGTCATATTGTGTGGTTCATAGATACATCTTGTATTCATTATTTGTGGGTGCACAGAAAGTGTCTGTTCTGATTCAATAGGCGTCATTTCGCGTGACACCCAGTGTGCATCGCACCCAGTTCTTCGATGTATTCTTCATGCGCCAGAGATCGTATGTGTGTTTCTGATTGGCCTTTTCTTGTTATGTGATGCATGTTGTTTTTTATTCTTCTTTTTTTTTCATGATTATTATCTTGATGAAGAAATAGCCTACTGTAAGGTTGCTTACCTTTCCATGCTTTCTTATATATTAGAAAAAAAAAGTACACAGTAATTCTTGACGATTGTGAAAATTACCTGAGGCGTCCCTATAATTGTTACGATACAGTCATACGAAACTATCGGGTGTGGCGTTATATTTTTGCACTGTCATTTGTTGGCCTCGCACACAGTACGAACAAGGAATAAGAATGGAGCGAGCCTTCCCCTATCCCACAGTATAGAACCTTTCTAGCTACTCTACTGATGCTAACTTACTAAAGACGTAACTGTTAATGGGCATTTATCAAGATAGACGTTTCCCGGAATATGCTCGCTCATTTCGTTCGAATTTGCGGCAGGTTCTGCCTGATGATGGCCATGACATTTCGTTTTTATTCACTTTTAATCGCTTTTATTCGAGTTTCAAAATGTTCTGCTTTGGGCGCACACATCGAAATGAAAGCCTTGAACGAGTTCAGGAAGTGAAGGCCTGCCACGTAATAAATTTGCTGTCAACCGAATTCAAAACAACCTTTTATTCTCTAGAAAAAATCTTCCTGCCGCACACAGTTTCACTGAGTAAAACGAAACTTATTTGTTTTTTAGAAAGAAGAAAAAAGAAAAACATGCATACTTCCTCTCGAAATATTTTGGAGGGCTTGGAATAAGCAGTATATATTTAAAGAATAGCAGTGACGAGTTCCTAATTACCCAGACAGGCCCCGGTGCGAGTCGAAGCGCGGAACCGGATCAATGCGGCCTCCAGCTTTGATGGGACTCATTAGCGCCGCTGTACAAGATAACACACGTATCTGCATTTCCAGGTGACAGCAGATGGGTTCACGCCTGCCGCTGATTGGTGTTTTGTTAGTTGCAGATGCGCACTTTTTTCCCTAATGAGCACTTATGTTTTTAGCTTAAAGTATGTTCAAACTTTTTTCGCAGGTATGAATCGTCCATACCTCCTGCGTCAACTATAGCTACAGGGAATCAAGCATGTGAGTTTAAACAGTAGCGCCATGGCGGATGGTTGAAAAAGCTCTCACGCCGCGGCGCAAAAGTGTCAGTCAAACGAACCCACATACACTTTGTTTAGCGCTAAATGTGTAAGAAATGCGTTCACGAAAGTCTGAGATGAGGCAATGGTGGAGCCGAGCAACACTGAACTCGTAGAGTGATGAACACTGCATAAGTAAGGGAAGATTGCAAGGGTGCTCCAGTAGAATTACTGCAGCAATCGTAATCTGAAACCACGGCCGCCGCGATCGTTGCGTTTGAAGGTGAACGCGGAGACACATCTCAGGTGCTCACTTTGGGCGTCAGCGTCGCTTTGCGGGGCGTGTAACGTCGGGATGATACGCTTGCATGGGGAGTGAATCAAGTGGTCGAATGCACGCTTCCTCTGAACTAGCCAATCAGGCCGCGCTGAATTAAAGCATATCACCGAAAGTTGTTGCAGAATGGGGCGTCAGTACGGTTTGGTATACATCTGCGGGGGAAAAAGGAAGGGGGAAGGCAAAGATTAGAGAGAGGGAGAAGAGTGAAGGAAATAAGTGGGTAATCAATAAATGCACTGACACGCATGTGACGGTGGCTCTGCACAATACTCAAAGGCGTTAACATAAGCCCGTAGTCTACAAACAGCACAAAAGGGCTTTGCGAGGCCACGGGCACAGTGCTCCAGAAGCACCTGCACGGATTGGTCTATCGTCCAATTGTCGCATCACATCAGAAAGAGTTCGTCTTTGAGAGGCAAATCAAGGGCAGTGGTGTAGCAAGCGATTGGTCTCTTTCTCGGTACCACAGGCTTCGCAAACCACGCTGTCGGTCATTCCGATTAGTGTTATGTATACCTTCGTGGAGGCAATTACTCCAACAAAGCGGGCAAAGAAGCAAAGCTTCATGTCGAAAAAGGGTAAATGGAGTCGAGGTATGAGTTCCAACGTAGGTTTTTCTTAGTTTTTAAAACTCGGAACGAAGTGTTCTTGACTATGAGTGCATGCACGTAAACTTAAACACTTTGATAAAGTTTCTCACCATTACAGGAACAATGCCCTCGAAAGCGGTGATTAGCGGCAGGAATAAAATATATGTGGCATCTATTTTTCATGCGCTTGTTCCTAAATAGCAAAAGCGCTAAAAACAAGCACATTAGCAAAGAAATGATGCAGGTTGACAAAAAGATGCATTCTGTATTCTGTAAAAGGTGCAGTAAAAAGATGCACGTTCTGTGAAAGGACGCACATTATACAACGAAAGCCACGTAAACACACGAGTTTTACGTTCGCCCTCATGGAGCGGTAGTAAAAAAAAAAGCGAGTGAGAACCCGCATTTCTTAAGCGCACTGGTGGTACTTTAGTCCCACGCAATGTTCAGGCGATGCGAATCAATACGAGTCCCTGGTGGTGTCATGGGAGAGAGTAAAACATACGCAAGTAGAAAAAAAAAAGGTTGCGCCCCTGCCAACACGTCGAGCAGGCATGGGTGATCTTTCCGAGATGATGACCTTTACGTGGGCACGATCAACGAAAACTGCATAGAAGCTCTTCTACGACGGTGAGTTTTCGGGAACAAGCTTGTTTTTTTTTTTTCTAGTGATTCCGCAATAGCAAAAAACATTAAGAAGTAACAACAACGAAAAAACTTTCCTGAAGTGCGGCGCGCTTGGGGCCTTCAAGCCGTGCTCTATTGCCTGCGGTGTTCCTCAAGAACTTCCTTTTCTTCGAGTGCATGCTTGCACTGCTTAGGTATTTTTCGCGGGCGCTTAAGTTTATTTTCTTATCTAGATTCTTTTCACAGAAAGTAACTTGCGCCACATTCAAGCATACATGTACGTTTGAGATGAGCATTTCGAGTACCTGATTTAAATAACACGTCCCTGAAGCCACGCATAATAAATCGATTGGCTACCGAATCAAATCGGTCAGGTTCTTTTAGTAGTTTTAAGGTAATTGCATGAGAACAAGAGGAAAATACAAAAAAATCTAGATGGTAGAACAGAGGCGATAGCAAGATGAACACACACACACACACACACACACACACACACACACACACACACACACACACACACACACACACACACACACACACACACACATATATATATATATATATATATATATATATATATATATATATATATATATATATTGATGAAATAAAGAATATCCAAGCAATTGCACTAATTCGATCGGTTACGGGCTAAACGTGGCACATGTTATAAGTATTGAAAAAAAATCTTCGTATGTCGTTGTCATTATATACTGTTTAAAACATTTATTTAGTTTTTTTATTTCGGTGCATTAAGAATGCCCTATCATGCGCATACATTAAGCATGTCGTTTGTAGATCGGAATATGTTTCTCATAAGGGGCTCATGTCCCCTTCATTTGAACCAAACCAGAGCTTCACTGTGACTATCGCTAGTTGAAATTATCCGGAGATCAACACAATGCCTCGTTTTATAGCATAAGTCACTCTGGATGCTCAATCCAACGAACCAACCCCATCTCCAACTTGGGAATTTTCGTGGTTCATTTGAACCCTAAGTGGTGTAAGTAAAAAAAAAACGAGAATAGCATGAACAGGCAGGGGTAATTTTTGTGTATTTTTGTCTTTGTACGCTTACTTCGCTCTGGTTGGGCTCTTACGCTCTGGCAGGACTCGCACAATAGTGAGCTTTACGTGGGCGCTCAGCCCGCAGTAATAGCGGCCTGTTGCAGCAGCACATATTAAAAGAATCAAGGCGAACTAAGCATACAATTCTGATTGTACGTGCTACAAAAAAAAAAACGAAATCTTTCAGATAGGGCTTAACTCAGTAGCGGATGTTGTGCAAACTCTCTTCACCTGATTGCATTTTTTAAAAGTTCAAACGTGTTTCTTTTCGATTACGTGCGCTCCTTTTTCTCGATCAAAAATGTCGTCCTTATATGCTTAAAGAAACAAATTATTCTGAACGAATACAATCTTACATAGTAATGGGTAACGTGCCGTAAGAAAAACTTCGTTCGCGCTAGCTGGTGTTGAAGCCCTTGATATTACAAGGGCGTTTCCGAAAGCTTTCGAGTGAAATTCATTAGGCGACATTGACACCGCCACGCGTGAACGTGATAATTACAAGAATCATCATCTGTAGCACGGATACAATCAATATAGTAAAATAAATATTGGAGAACACAACATATTAAAAAGAACAATCAAGCTTGTGTCCCCTATCGCGAATCTCTGGTCAAGAAAAGGTAATACATGAAGCGTGCCATCAATGAACGAGATTACAGCTGATTACTTGTAAAGTTGACATGTGGATAAAGATGGAAAGCTGAAGCTTCAGAAGACGAATAAAAAGAAACGAATACTTGAAGTTACGATGTGAAACGAGTGTTCATTATTTAGGGACATGCAATGGCGCACTGAAAGGAACTGGCATCAAGGAGAGAAGGTGGGCATGATTTATGAAATGTTTAACGCTTATTTTAGCGCTTTATACGCTCACGTGTTTAGCTTTAAGGGTTTTTATTTTGCCCACACATAGATTTAATATTGAACTACAGGAGTATTGCGCAAGAATCCTAATTAATTAGGAAGGGCAGTAACTACACACTTGGCACACCATTTTCATTATTTCACAGAATATTTCTGGACGAGCACTAAGCGCTTCACACTTGCATGAAGTCAATGATAGAGTGACACGGGCATTGTATATCGTCAACGAGCCGTTCGCATATTCTAGAAACACGTCGATAGCGATGATGAGTTACGAATTCTACCCGCCAGGTATATTTTTGCCGAACTGACTTCCTCAAGAGTTCTTTGTTGTGCGCGTTAGTTTCGCGTTCTCGTAAAATACTGGTTGATTCGCGTAGATAGCCTCAAAAATGATATCTTGAGTGCCAGATATGCCCATTCATTCTAATTTCACAGTGATCAATCGGAAACGAAAAAGAAGAATACCGTTGTGCAACGCAATACGTGTCCTGAGCGCATCTGTGATAAGGCCATTCTCTGTGTAACACGCGGACGCGGACACTTGTAAACAACACGTAAAAGCTGCCTGCGCCAACGAATAACTACTGCTGCTGGCGTAATATGGCATTGGGTTGAGACATGGCTGGCATGGGATTGCACCTTGATGATAGCTTCTGGAGCATTGGCAAGAACAGTTGTGGAAGAAAAAAAAAATAGTGAAGAACAACGTTGGAGGTCTGTTCATTTCCGACTGGTGCTTTTAGCCTTGCAACCAGACAGCAGCTCTAAGAGGAAGCAAGGTATGAAAAAGAAGAGCAAAATAATTGTGGCCTCGGCCGGAAGTGCACTGACGTCACTCTTACTCTTTCGCGAAACAAAAGATTGTGGTGTTCTCGGGTTTCCCACCAGATACATTCGGCTAGATGGGGCCGTGAAAATGCGGTTACTTTCCCAGCTTTTATCTATGCCGAAAGCCTACGTATTCATGTTCGTGTTGAGCTCATTGTGCATGCATGTGTGTGGATCTTGTAACCACACTGCGTCGAAGAACCCCGGCACCATCACTCTCATGAGATTTGTGCGTGAACATCGTCCTCGACCGGTCAATTGACAGGTGGACCGATCGAAGACCAAGCTCATTTATGGGTACGTCTTTCGAGAAGAGTGCGCTTTAGGGCATTTCACTCAAGAGCCACATACAAAATTTTCACAATGAATACATATAGATCACTATTGTTTGAAGAATGTCTATCCTGACAAGTTTTTTTGCTCGGGCTTTAATTGTGGGCACAAATCGACAAAAGGGTCGAACTTCGAGATTTAGATGATTTCATTCAGACCGTTATTTACCACTCCAACATAATTCAGTAGTAGGAAAAATGTTACACTGACAGTGTTAGTTTGCTCCATTGTCCTTAATTATTACTTCACGCTAATTTGGTTTCTGAGGTCAACGGGCTTTCATGAGAACACAAAGTAACCATGTTCATTGAAGAGCTACCACTATTCTGTGGACGCGGTTACATTGCTCTTGCTGCGTGACACTTTCACAGCCATTTGTGTTTTCTTTCTTTGTCCCTGTTTTTTAGCAGTAGCAGGCATGTCAAAAGAAAATGTAGAGATTTCGTTGGTTATTCGCAGGTGTGCGGGCGCAGGCTGGCAGGTATTTCCAATGTCAGCTTGCGTCCGCACAGTTGCTGCGGATGCTGAACTAAAACTGTTTGATAGCAATAAGAAAAAATAAAGTATTTAAACTTATATTTTTGTTCATCTCCCACTACCATCTTTCGGCACTCCCGCTTTTATCCTCAGACCCGTTTTTAAGTACAGGGTAGGCAACCGTAAAAATCCCTGCTTAACGGTCATCACTTCTTCATTCTTTCTTTCGTTTGGGTTGGAATGGGCCGGCTTTGAAATGTGTTAGCTCTAGCAACGAAACGAAACATTCGTGAGTATATAAGAGCTGGAAGTTTGTATTTCAGAAATACGGTGAAAAAATGTTCAATAGCAGGTTTTAGCAAACGATTCGGACAAAATATCTGAAGAACGAAACGCAAAGATAATGAAGGTAATCAGGTTTTTAAAGTTTAGTCTTTTCTTTTAGTACTAGATTGTTATAGAGACGACAATGTGTTAAGATCGCAACATTGCCATAGTAGACGGTGTACTATAAGCATGGCAAAACAAGAAAAATATTTTTATTCGATTGAAAAGAAAGACTTTTTGTATTAACGTTCTTCACCTTTGAATGCTTACGCTATTTGGAGGACGGTGTGAGAGCGAGAAGGGGGCTGTGCTTTAGAAATCATTATACCAGGGCAGAAACTTCAAGGGATGTAGGAACTCATCCAGGCTCTCTACCTTCTGCTGACTGCGCTTTCGATATCTGCAGTGCATGTCTTGGTGTTCTAGTTCTTTCTAAAAGTTATTTTCTAAAAAAATACTGTTCGGTGAAAAATAGTGTGGCTTGAAGCTGATCGGCTTTTTCTAAGAACAACAGGCACTGCATTTGTCTATGGTAGTGTGGCCTATTGACAAAACAGATCCGACACCAACGTTAAGACAGCTGGACCTCATGACAGAAGTAAATACGTTTGCAGAAATTGAGATAAAATAGAGGGACAGGAATATGTGGGGGGGGGGGGGGGGCTGTTAAGAGAAACATAGGTGGGCAGCTAAAGGCACAAAAATTTATTTTTGTGGCTGTAAGGATTGCTTACTTTTTAATATTTACTATTACTTTGTCGTTAATCTCTTTTCAGACCACATCACCCGTTCCTTTCAATCTCCGGTTGGTATAAAAGTGCATTTGCTTGTAAGCATGTAAGTTTTTTGAAGCATGTAAGTTTCTTGAGCGCCGATTGTTTTACCGCATATTACTTCTCTCATTTTAGATAACCTAAGTTGGCAATTCAATCGTTAGAAAGTGGCAGGTAAGTACACCCTGCGGCTTCAAAACGGTTCATGTAAACGTACCGTTCAACCAACACTTACACAGAATCAGCAGAACCTTTTTTTTTTTGCAATTTAGGGAGCAGTATTAACGGAGAGCTGCAATAGGTTCTGCTTCACTCTTGAGATGAACTAAAACAATATAAACTGACAAAAAGCAGCATTAATTTTTCCACTTCTCGACTGCAGAGGTTTACAGTAAGGGGGAGAGATCCCAGCCAACCATGCCCATTCTGTCGCTATAACATCTGCTGTTGGTACTTCTTGTTCAGCTCTTTCTTGGTGAATTCCGGGGAAACGTAAAGTACGTACGAAGAGTACCGATCACGATAGGTGTAGCTCAGATGTGAAGCCGTTTTGTGATTTGCTGAAAAGGTTTAGCTAATTTTATTTGTATGCTTATTTGTACTGCACCTCCATTGTTTAGCGATTTACCTACATCACTTCGACGCGCAACTGTACGAGGTGTTGTTCGCTTCCCGTGCTTAATTCCTGTGTTTCCAGAACCGGAGAAGTCAGGGCTCGGTTTCAGAGAATAAAAGCATAAAAGAAGATCGGATATCTGCAGTGGCGGCCACGTTTTGGATGGTGGACAACATGCTTGAGGTCCGCGTGCTAAGAATTAAGTGAACGTACGTTAAAGAACGCCAGCTGGTCGACATTTACGAAGCCCTCCACTATACGGCATCCCTTACAAAGATATGCTCGTTTTGGGGCGTTAGACCCAAACAGTTATTAAAGCGTAAAAGAACACGACACACATTAAACAGTGACAATCACTCTGACAAGCGCTGTGCTGTCCCTGCATATTGTGAATAGCCCGCATTAAATAAGGAAGCTTAATTGAAACTTACGAGAAGCGTAAACAAGAACGCTTGAGTAGTAGTACAAATTCATGTATCTTATTTTTCACTGACATTGCGAGTCTTGTCAATGCGAGTCGCACAAAATTAAGTTTCAAAATTTGTCACAACTTTGTCACTATGTCCTTTTTTTAGCGTAACATATGGGCCCAGTTTCATATAGCACAGGTTCAGAGCAAACAGCAGCTTTTAAGAGACTGTCTACCGTCCTTCATTGCTCTCCTGTTTTGTGTCGCAATAAAAAGCATACCATGTGAAGTGTCTAACCTTGCGGTGGTTTCTCTGGAAAGGGCGTGGAAATGTCCGCATTATGTCTCCTTTCATTGGTGGGATGAATTCTCGCAACACTACTTAGGGCCGGTGAAAGTCGAAAACTGAAACCGCGTGCGATTTTAGCAGGCTTCATCAAGTTTGGTCAATAATAAAATAAATACCTTAGTGGCCATTATAGGCCCGCGCATACTTTTTTTGTTGTTTTCATGAGCGGCGGCGGACGCCGTGGTATCGTTTCTCCGCCGTTTGCAGACAGGCATGCAAGCAAGCGAACACACCGCCGGCAGCACCCCCAGGCGCTAATTTGAACGCATCAGAAAAAAAAAAAGAAGCGAAAATTGGTCTCTGGCGCAACTTAAAGCTGGATCAAGTGCATAAAATACAATTGCAAGTTAAACGCGTTCGTTTTAAATGCAAAGCAATTCTTAGCGAACTTCGGCGACATTTAGCTTATCTATCTATCTATCTATCTATCTATCTATCTATCTATCTATCTATCTATCTATCTATCTATCTATCTATCTATCTATCTATCTATCTATCTATCTATCTATCTATCTATCTGTCTGTCTGTCTGTCTGTCTGTCTGTCTGTCTGTCTGTCTGTCTGTCTGTCTGTCTGTCTGTCTGTCTGTCTGTCTGTCTGCGACTTTTAGCTCCTGGGCGTTTAGATAATGGTATTGATACCAAATTAGCTATAACATAACAAGACTGTATGATGAACGTATTTGAGTAGTCTTAACATAAAAATCATGACATGCATGTCATGAATGTCATGATTTACATTTCATAACCCTGCAGCTCTTGCGGTGGTTTCGCTCACATGGTATGTTTCAAAACTGATATGGTATGACATGATTGCATGGCGAACACAAGCGGCAGACCCTCACATGAAAATCATGACATGCGTGTCATGTAACAATATGACTACATGCCAGGCTCATGATGTGCCCGCGGCCGTTTCGCTATAGCATCACATATACCAAATTCGGTATTACGCCACTTGAATGAATGACGAAGGTATGTGACTGGTGTGCAAACGTGATAAACATGAGATGCGTGTCATGGAACAACATGACTACATGCTACGCTCATGATGCGCTCACGGCTGTTTCGCTAGCTTCACATGTACGAAACTCGGTACTACGCGACGTAAACGAACGGCATAGATAAATGACACATCCAAACGTATTAATCATGGCATGCGTGTCATGTAAACACATGACTACATGCCAAACTCATGATGCACTCGAAGCTGTTTCTCAAGCTTCACATATGCCAAATTTGGTATTAGGTGACGTCAATAAATGACGAAGGTATGTGACTGGGGCAAACATGATAATCATGAGATGCGTGTCGTGTGAGAACATGACTACATGCCACAGTCAAGGCGCCAATAAACTTCGACGTGACGCGTTGCACGTGCTTGCCCGCGTTCGTTTCGTTGCGTCACGCCAGCGTTGCCATGCCAGGCGCCGGTCCTGCCATATACTCGCAGGCACGCGCCGCGCTGCGTTGCTTTGACGCATGCGCGTTTCAGCGCGTCCGGCGTTGCTCCGTCACGAAAAGAGGGAGATGCAGTGTGTTCTGGGTAACGCTTCGGCACGAAATGCAGCATGTCGCATTTCGCGCAGGTTGCCGTCGGGTCGCGCCGACGGATGCTGGTCGCACCGGTCAGGCCTGGCGTCAAACTATAGGGTACTCGCGTTTCGTTAACGTAGCGTCACTGTGCCCAGCGCGCGTGTCAATGCTACATTGGAGTATATTGGGCCCTTCATGATGCGCTCATGGTCATTTTGCTAGCTCCACATATACCATATTTCGTGTTACGTGACGTAAATAGATGACAAAATTTATGACTGGTGCAAACATGATAATCCTGACACGCGTGTCATGCAAGAACATGACAACATACCACGCTCATAGCGTGCTAGCGGGTGTTTCGCTAGCTCCACATATACTAAACTTGGTATCACACGACGCGAATAGATGACGGAGGTAAACAACACATTCACACATACTATTCATGACACGGAAGTCATGTACGGCCTCATTTACCTCCGCCTTGTAACGTTGTGCTGATTTTAAAGTGATATATCAAGATTCCTCATGCGTGCTTCGCATATGATCGATTCCTGATGTACGTGAGATCTGCCAATTTTTTAAAGCAAAATAAGTTTGCCTGTGAGGATTCCTTGTCCTACCAATAGATTGTCAATATTGACCACATTCGCGGTTGGCTGACGCTGGTGGTCACTTTTTATTGATCTTCAACAGCAAGGTAACATGATAATTTCTTTTTTTCTGGCACGAAAGCATGCTCACTGCTTACAATGTGATGAACGATCTTTTCATTTGCGCCGCAATCAGAAAAACTTTTCTGGGTGGTAGACAGTCCCTTTAAATGTTTCTAAATTTTAGTATTCACCTTAAATGCCTGATAGTTTATGCAATTTTCCTTTTCAAGCGAAAAGTGCTTCTCTGTAGCAGTGGTTTTACCTTAGCCATGAGCCAATAATTTTTCGTAGTGTTTAAAACGTGAGTGGGACGCAAGGGCTCCATACTTTGATGTTCCTTCTGATATGCGCAGTCACTAAGCAAAGAAACAAAAGCGCAAGCGTACAGGGGTGTTCGCCGAAAAAGAAAGTGTCGTGCAAAGGTCCCCAATTCACCTACAGGACATGGTCCTCGACGTGCAATGCAAGGCGAGGAAACGAGTAGAGAGGAACCCGGATGAAGAGGCGGCGCAGTGTCTAGTGGCCCGATGCAATGAGTGGGCCCAACCCACACGGCTCGGTACTCGATTCGAGAGGGGCTTATGAAACGCTACCAGCGGGCCTTTGTCTCCGCTTTAAGGATGGTCGTGCAGGTCCGCCACTCTTATCCCGTCCATCTCAAAAGTAACGAAACTACGAGGAACCACTGGAGGCCTGGTCTTTGCTCAGGAGCCAGTGTGTTTGCGAGCGAGGGGCGCCAATGAGTGCGTCAGAGGACAGGGACATGTCAGAGGGCGAAAACAGCACCCGTAGAAGCACGTCAGTGACTGCACACGAACCTAGATCAAGATGAAGAACTACACAGAAACGAATTGGCCCCATATCTGCATGTTACGTTGTAAATGTCGAAAGACGATACTTTTGCGTTTGGAGAGAGTGAACAAAACGTTTCTTTGATGTTCTGCGCAAGAAAATCGTTGAATGGGATTCTGCACTGCGTTAGAGTGCCTCGAGCGTGCAGCGGAGGCGAAAGAGCGCATTAAGTCATGTCACAAGTGAGACATGAGTGCTATGTGGCAGTTATCTTGGAAAACAAAGCGCGCGGCGTGCGCGCCCGTCTCTGAGGTGATAAGGTGTATAACGCAAAGCGACGGGTATGTGCCACCACCGTGCCGTCTTAGGAAAGCATTGCAAACACTTGCCTTTTCGCGCAAGCGTTGCATTGCCAGCGCAGCGTGATAAACGCTACGGTCCTTAGAATTTCTGGTATGTGTGTCTTTCATAGTAAAAAGGCAGACAAAGAGGCTATTGACGAGTTTTGATGGAGCCTCAGATATGCGCAGTAATTGCTTTTTAATTGACAATCGCACAAGTACGAACGCTGAATCTTGAACAATATTGGTGGGTGCTGTGGAGGGGGTCGGCGGTTTGGGGTATTGTTTGGTGCCGTTTAGAGTATTGTTATGGGTGGACAAGCAGACAAGTGTAGAGACAGACAGACAGACAGACAGACAGACAGACAGACAGACAGACAGACAGACAGACAGACAGACAGACAGACCAAAATTTTCCCATCAAAGGTCCCCTCAAAAATATGAAAACTGGTGTCATTGGAAGTTTGAAGCGCTTGCATTGAACTATGGCGAGGCAGCTAAGAAGGTAACGATAGACGAATCGACAGAGCGATAAACAAACAAACAAACAAACAAACTATCAAAGTACTTTACGCAAAAGCCACATGTTTTGTCTATTTATGATAAGTAGCATACATTAATCTCCCGCGGTGGTAATCTTCCTGCGCCTAGCGTGGTCTTTCACTACTTCTGGGATAGAAGGTGTTGCTAGTTTCCCACACTTCCTATCATCCCCGACCAGACCACGTATTAAAAAGCGACAAAGCCATGACGTTATAATGTTACGCCACGTTAGGTGACGTTGCTGCGACCACACAATGACGTCTCAAGTATTGGTGATCCGTGCTGTCAAGAAAAGATAACGTCATAGGTGGACGTCCTCACATAATTTTTCGCATCACTCGTGTATACATCGACGCCTACTTTTCGCATTTCATGACGCTTCTAAGTCTTAATATTTTAAGACAGTTGAGCAGGAAAAAAGTTTCATCAATAAGCAAATCAACGTAATGGTCGTTAGCATACATCTTAAAAAAAAAAAAAACGCGGCTGATTCCGTCATCATAGGACTCGGCATAATACGAAAGTGAAATCTGTCTGCAGTTACGTGATTGAGCGTTTATGGTGCCTTGATATAGGAGATGTTGTACAATGTCTATAAGTATATGGCCCCTTTGACGCGGATGCACACATGTCGACTCCTGTATAATCGTACATCTCCATCCCGATGGAAAGCGTACATGACCTGAATACAACACATCGTGAACCCCACGCATTGGGGGTGTAAACAAACGCACAAAAAGTCAGTTTCGCCTCAAGGACGAAGCAATGAATGCGATAGCTAAAAACTGGGATGTCACTCGGACTGCGGCAAGCTGATCAAAACTTGAAGCGTGATGCTCCAGCACAAAAGAAGCACCCAAAACACACACTTTTTCTTTGTCATTTGTTAATGGTTATTTTACAACATCATATCCGTGACAAAAATACGTTAACGAAGTTTTTGTGGGCCCCGGCATAAAACGTGCCCTACTTGCCAAAAAAAAAGCTTTCAAGTGCTTGTTGGTTAGAAATAATGAAACAACGCTCACTCTCACGGTTTATATGGCTGCTCTCCATCACTCACTTCAGTGCCTCTTAGTCTATCCAGGCGTCCATGACTGAAGCGGTGCCATCAAATGTGCCACTATGCGGTATAAGCAGTTCTGCAGCCGTTCGGTGGTAAGGGTCAGTCAATATAATTTTATGTATGAACCCCGATTTTTTGCGATTTCAAGTAAGAAATACTATACGCCGACGAAAACTAACCGGAGGGATGAGCTAGAAGAGTCAGCCATTTTTTTTTTTGTCTGAAAATTAGGTGGTCGAAATAGAGTGCCAAGGCCCAGTACGGTAACGAGCTGTTTGACAGCTCGTTACGCACGGCCTCTCGTACGCAAACTTTGGCATAGGCTTAGCGTCATAGCATTATCGTCAGGTTCGTTAGCGGGGGTGCGACATCGTTACTGCGTATTTTGCGTTCGTACAGCGAGCCAACACTTAACTTGAAGGGACCGTTCTCGATATCACCGCACCCTCGGTAGTAGCACCGATGAGACAGACTGAGAATAAAAACGAACGGGAGTGACTTAGCGAATTGTGGAAGGGTCGATTAGAAAGTGTTGAGGCGCAAAAGAGGCTTTACCGTGCGGAAAAATGCATGCGTACTGCATGGAACTTTTCATGTTTCAGCACAAATTAATAAAGCTTGCCGAAATACTGCGTGCGGTATTGGTATCCACATGCGTTTATAAATATGAAGAGTAACTACTGACCAGAAAGATTTCTGATAGAATCTCAGCCATGGCAACCGCATTAGGTGTAGGCAAATGGCTCGAGACCAATGTTTTACATTCGAATGCCCATTAAATAGCCCCAGAAAGTATAAATTTCTAAAAACTTCTAGTACGGCGTCTGTCATAATTGTAGCGTGGTTTAGGGACGTGCAACCTGAGAGTTACTGTTGATATTAAACATAAATATTGGCAGGGAAAGGAAATTCAAAAGATGCAGCCTCAAAAAATTATCGCATTGCCTCAAGGTTTGCTGTAAAACTGCGAGGCAAGATTAAAAGTACGGCTACAGTGAAAAAGAAGTGTGTTTTCTTACTCCTGTTTCCTATCTACGCTGACAGTACAAGTCACGGTACAGTGTCGTGGTAATTGCATACGAGCCCTGTTTCTGTTCAGGCCTACGTTCTTTGTTGCATCGTCAGGATGTTGCGCACCAACTTATCTAAATGCTTTCATACGCACCCACGCCTATCTACGCTCACGCTTTTTGTCTTTTAAAGCAATACTGTTACAGCGCTCACGTCACGAAAATTCCGCCGTAGGCGTCGGCACCGTTGGTTTTGAGCGAAAAACCATCTGTGAGCGAGAAACCGAGAAAGAAGAAACTTAAGTAAAGAATAAAATTTTCAGTCCTATTGAGGATTGAAGCCAGGCCGTTTGCGTGGCAAGCAAGTATCTTACCACAAAGCTACCATATTATTTACATCTGCTTTGGGAAAAAAACACTACATAAATGCCATGTAGAGGAAGGAGTTTCCTGAACGCATTTTGTTGGACAGGTGTCACGATGAAAACGAGCCCATTCGGTGATTTGGGAGGCCATCATACTACGTTGAAAAAGGCCAGATATGCATCAATCTCTGCTAAAAACACACAGAAACGTTCAAACAGCTTTAAAAATAAACAACTATGTCCATGAAGCGGAAAGCATATCACGCCTTTCCAGAGGCGTGGATCAAGCAAACAGCAAACGAAAGATATTCTGCTGATATCAGTGAGGCATTGTAAGACTCTCAGGTTGCAAGCGCATGGCGTGTATCTTGGAGGCCATGCGACTCTTGCTTTAGATAAAAAACCTGTATGTACCATTCGCGCGCGCGCGCGCGCGTGTTTGTGTGTGTCTGTGCGTCATCTGTCAGACATTGTGAAAAACATGTCTCGACTACAGCAGAGCACCGTTCATGCAGAGGGAAGTCGCCACAGTGCACAGTCACTGAATTACTATAGATACATCGCTCTTGCGCGCACGTGCGTGTGTTCGTTTGTGCTTGTGTTTGTGTGTGTGTTTGCGTATGTGTTTGTGTAACAAAAGTAATAATAAATATCCACTTAGCATTTAAAGGGCGCACTAGGTGCCGGATTTCGCTATTGCGTTCAACTCTTAAAGGGAAATTTAAGGGTTCCCAATTTTTATTCTTTAAGACCTAACCGCAGAATACTTACACGTTACAAAAATATTTATGTACTGTGATGAACTTATATTATGTATGCGAACGACCAATGTGTGTTGAAAACACATCCTGCCACATCTGTCGGGCCGGCTTCAAAAAAGAAGAAAAGCGCTGAAGTAAATAAAGCAAAGCAAATGCCAAAGTGCTTAGAGTGAAATTCTAGCCTACCTCCCCAACCTTTCAAATCTACCGGGTTAAATAAAGAATGCGGCACAAGGTATGGAAATGACTACGGTGAGTGCAAGTATTCAGAGCGTTCCATTTAGAAATGTCTGTCATCATATTTCTTGCCAGTGACGTGCTCCTAATTGATTTCATCTGTCAGTGGCCTGAAGATATATGACTTCTGTGAAGACTGGGAAATCTTGGCGGAAGTTCTCCCGGGCTAAGTAGCCACTCTTGTAAAGTCTAACGGCACAAGTTATCTGGTACATCCGCAGAACATGAGTGGATCCTCTCATTTCGTCATGTGCCATATGAATAGCTGCCATGCATGATTCTGTTTCGACCAGCCTTGGAGCTTTGCTTCATTTGCAATATGGACACCTACAGCTCGCAATTTGCTTGCAAAGTTTACAATTACCATAGACAAACTAAGTAAAAATAGCAGATAAAAAAACTGCATGGCATGTGTCGAAACAAAGCAGAGCTTTTTTTCTAGTATTCACGGCTTAATGAACGATGTTTTTTTCTGTTGACGTGATGTAAGAACATGTTGTCGCAAAAAGTAGGCGCCGGCTACTCCGTATCTTTAGGTTACTTGTTTATTGGCGTTTAACGTCGATTTGATTCACATTTGGGGTTTAACGTCCCAAAATCACTATATGATGATGAGAGATGCTGCAGTGGAGGGTTTTAAAAGTTTCGACCACCTGGGGTTCGTTAACGTGCACCCCAATCTAAGCACACGGGCCTACAGCATTTTCGTCTCCATCGACCATCGAAAATGCAGCCGCCACAGCCGGGACTTGATCCCGCGACCCGTGGTTCAGCAGCCGAGTACCTTAGCTACTGGACCACCACGGCGGAGCCACCGAATAATTCAGGTCACCTGTGTTTCTTTAACGTGCACCGAACTCATAACACAGTACACGCGGGCGCTTCGCATTCCTCCTCCATCAAAAAGGTATCACCGAGGTGTTATAATACCCCGTGTTTTCACACACACACAAACACACACACACACAAACACACACACACACACACACACACACACACACACACACACACACACACACACACACACACACACACACACACACACACACACACACACACATACGCAGGCGCACGCGCTAAAAGGAAGTCTTCAGTACGGAGTTATTAAAACAACAAAGTATATGAGGGTTGTGATAGCAGTAGAATTGCAATGACTCAGTGCCCCAGGTGAGCAGATATGTGGCGTACTTTAGTGAAACTCTGATTCAGCCTAAATGGAACATATCTCTAAATGTTTGCGCAGACACACGGGGACAGAGAGGATAGAAACGGACACAAGTGTGTGCCCGTTTGTGTTTTATTCTGTGTTTCCGTGTGCCTGCGCAAACATTTCAACACGGGTACTTCAGTATTCTCTTACTCCATATGCTTTGGTTGTGTCTTCTGTGGGCAAGAGTGATTTGATGAATTTTAACGTGATCACTCCACACTACCTTCACCTCTATCAATGTTCCCTCTGCTTTTCGAAAAAGCCTTCTTTCAGCAATTATTTATGCATGCATCACTGCATGCGTTGTTTATTACGGAACATAATTAAGCCATTGAAGAGGCCATTAGCTGAATGCGTTGCTACAGCTCAATTTTCATATTATGAGTGACTGTTAAAGAGCAAATACCAGGGCGCATTGTGTCGCCCAGCAGCTCATTACGTGAGAAAAGCGGCGAGATAGGAAGTGAACCATGGCATAGCCCTCGTATGGAGAACGTGCTGAGTAGCGCAAAACAACGAAATACGTGACCAGCCACGCGTAATCAAGAAAAAAAAGAAGAAAAATTAACAAAAGTTGGAGGACAAAGAAACACAAGCGTGAAAGCACGCTTGAATGTATACAAGCGTTACAAAAAATGAAGCAAACGTGATCACGTGGGCTGTTATCCCAAAAGCACGCCATATCGTACAACGCGACTCCCTTTATCTTCTAGCGTTGTACGTTTAGTGCTCGGCGTCTATGCTATTTTTCAGCATGCATAAAGACAAGCATTCAGAACGTTGGAATAACGAAAGGTGGTGACCCCCATCACCGCGATGAGCTTGAATAATAACGGTAAACGAGAAAACAAACTACTAGGAGCGACAATCCAGGTGCTTCCATAGAAAAACAATGTGCTCTATGCAGGAGCATGCGCAAAATTAGAGTCGAGCGCATAATTTACGAAAGTGCTTATCTGTGTACTGCCAACTCTTATGTGAGTGCATGGTATGCAAGCCACATGTTAAGGGTGAATAATATATGGAAAGACAGTAATTAAAGGTGATTGAATGTCCAGATGGTAAATAAGATGACGAAGAATGCCAACAGTTATTAGGCGTTTGTACTAAAGTGCTCTCAATTCAGACGCAGGCGATGGGTATCAGACAGGTGAGTACATTAAACAAAGTGGAAACTTGGTTTTTGTTTTCATTGTGGCAGCAGCCATAAGTGAACTCCAGGCAAGCTTATAGCATTGTGGTTTCTTGTATTAAAACCGTGTAGGTTGATGTAGGCGCCTCGAACACGTGCCAGCTACTCTATTCCTCCTATACGTGCACTGAAAATGTGAAGGCCTTTCATCACGGTGGAGACGGAAGCCAGTGGCTGCGCCGGCACGCTCTGCATCGGAAGCTTCAAGTCGTTTCACACACGTTCGCGATTTGGTATGTGTAGTCGTTCCTTCAATTTCCGATTTTCGTCATCCGAGCGAACGATTGGAAAGGGAACCTTCTGTTAACAGCGCTAGCACGATCTCTCTTGGAGCCAGCTCTTAGAACCAGACATGATAATGGGAGCTGACTATCTCCTGTCTGGTGAAGTTCAGCTCATCATTGGCGGCAGCAGGATAAAGCTCCGCTCTTTGATTCCGAGTGTTTTCGCGGCCTCAAGCTATCCCTTGGAGAGGACCACAGCCACACATGTGTCCAGCAGCGCTAGCAACCTCAGCGAGCAGCTGGAGGCGCATATACCAACTTCACTGTTGTCATTGGCTGAATGTGCAAGTGCTGCGTTCAAGACGACCGTGGCAACTGAGGACACACTTATCGAAGAAGTGACTTATTCATCCAGATTTACCAGTTGCAACGTGGCGAAGGATAGCTATTCGCCGCAGGAAAAAGCCAGTATCGGCCCTTCCAACCGCCTAGCATGTGATTCTGCTACAACCGACAAAGAGCTATAGCTCTGACTTGCAGCATAATACCTGAATGTCCTAGAAATCACCACGAGGCGGTTTGTACGTACAGGGAACCTGGCACTCATCGGTCAGGTGGCGATCAGCTACCCAGGGTGCCGGTATGGTACCTTTGTACAACCATGGCTTCTGAAGCGTGGTTAGCAGCGAGGGTTGTGGTGACTTCTATGGCCGTGGTACGGAACTACCAGAGAACATCTTTCTTGCTTGCTTTCCTCCGGCTATATTAAGCTAACTATATTAAGGCAAGCCAAACTCTTTAACTTCGAGGATCCTGTAACTTCTGTGGAGCATAATCATTTTCCCAAACCAACTACTCGTATAATTAACTGTCCTTGCTAGAGTGAACTAATACATGCCACACGTCAGCGAACTAATTAGGTCTCCGTGAATGCTGGATAATTACTATTTCGAAGAAAGAGGCACACACACACACACACACACACACACACACACACACACACACACACACACTCTACAGTGCATTTATTTCAGATGAAGAAACAAACAAACAATGCCCCTGACCTGTAGCGAACTTCTGCATAAAATGCACGGCAACAAAAGCTGAGCAAAAAATATATCTGCTATTTAGAGCCTGCTTTGCTTTGCTCACTGTGGCTACCTAAAACCTTCGATCTACTTGAAACAACTTTTACCGAGCTTTTGCAGCTACTATGTGATGAAAGATAAAACGGTATGGTTAAGGTGATCGTCGAAAAAATATCTATATGGCGATGTACGCATCAATGATTTCCGAAAAAGAAAGGAACGAGGAAAAACGATTTCACAGGAAGCTGCACATTACCAATGGGGCATTTAGGTGACCATGTTCGGGTCTCTGACGCCTCTAGCATCAGTAGAGGTGGCGTTTACTGCCAGGTAATTTCAGTCGACACTTGTGCTTCTTTGGTGTGTTTATTTCTTGCGCACGCAGCACTTTTTGTGTTTATCATATTTGTAAAAGTGCATCGTTTACATCGGAAACACTTCAAGGCGGGAAACTTCCTTTCAGCCTTTGGCCTTATATTCTGCCACCTATGTCAGCCACCAGTTTTATTGCAAATAAAAGTCTACAGCACCAGTTTTATACTCCTGGAAATCGCATTTATGTGGTACAGTGAGAATTCGAAGGATGCAA
The DNA here is from genome assembly GCF_043290135.1 of Rhipicephalus microplus. NCBI lineage: Eukaryota > Metazoa > Arthropoda > Arachnida > Ixodida > Ixodidae > Rhipicephalus > Rhipicephalus microplus. Next base: position 17,116,819 of record NC_134703.1, read on the forward strand.
GGCTACTAGGTACTTCATTTTTCTTAGTTTCATTACTTCTTTTACAAAATTTTCATTTATGACGTGCCAATTTTTTTCTGTACCCAATTTGATCACGCTCTTGATTATAGGGGAAGTAGCATGTGAACTTCAATATGTTCAAGCGACATCAGTGTTATAGTCAATATCTCTTCCTATTTTTTCTCTCTCTTTCTGGGTTTCTTTGTCCGTAAATAAAAATAATGCACATGATAATACTGAAGGCGCGGGAGAACATTTAGAAAGAAATGTAAATGATACAAATTCATTGAGTCATGTTACAAACGCCTTATGAAAAAAACGAAGGTAAAATTAAAAGCACAAGAATTCCACATCTCCATGTGCTGCACGTATCCTATTAGTCGTATCACCAAAAGCTTTTTTTTTCAAGAACAGTAATTGACAAAGTTGCACATATTATTATACTATTGATTAGAGCGTTCATTTAATACTTCATTAACCTCATGTACCGCTTGAATTTTCAAACACGTTAAAGGCTACCTGAATAGTAAGTCCTTATGACAAGGCGCTGTGAAAATTTTAGTATTGCATACTTTTTCCAGTAGCTGCGGAATTCACTTCTTCATGACGTAAAACACCGGAATGCCCGATACATATTGTTGTATAAAGTACAGCGTTGGCCAAAGTTCGCAAACCACGTTCCAAAGAAATACACGAAGAAGTGGCCTGGAACTTTTACCACTCTGTGCATCCCCTTTTTCGTATTCCTGCACTGAGAATAATTGATAAATCTAGTCTTGCTCTTACATTTCTTAGTCCCCCGGTTTCGTCTACTCACGTAGTATCCTGGCGTTCCCTGCAACGCGTTGCTCCTCAGTCCTTTCCCCAAATTAGGAGGGAATTTCTCAGCACAGCAAAACACCCTTGCTGTGAAAGCCAGAGGGTTTCTGTTTTGCAGGTTTTCTACTCCAGTATGTATAATCACAATTAATTTTCTTGCAGATTAAATAAATTTGAATATAACTTTCTGGAAGGCCATCTTACGAACGCACGCTTTAAAAATACTTTTCTTGAAGGCCGCGTCACTATATACGTGTTCTGATGCACATGACGCGTTTACTGTTGCCCGTGTGCTCGGCTCTCTCACTCTCCTTCACATTGTCACCATAATCATTTTTACAGACATTATTGATCTCATATTGGGCATTTATTTTTACGTTATGATGGTGTTGGTTGATAAGTGCATTTTTTGCATATTTGGACACTTATGTTAATTTTTTCATCTGTTACTGATTGTATGTTTTATTTGTTGTGTGTGCGCTACATCCACTCAAGAGCTAAGGAATAGGTGGGGCCTGTAAATAATAAAAGGCTCTTGCTTAAACTGAGAGTAATCGTAATCTTAAAATAATAAAAGTGGTTAACGTGTTTCCCAAAGATCCCAGTGAATTTCACAGTTCTAGGAGCAGTTCCGTAAAAACAAAAACAAACACACATCTAAAGAGAATCTTGGATACGAAAATGATTGATCGTGTTATGCTAGCGAACATTTTATCTTCGTCGTCGTATAGCCATCAAGACAATAATGACTGAGCATAAAAGGAGCGCTTTTTGTGTAGCACATCCTCCATTTATGTCCACCATCATTTTTGCGATTAACGAATCGTTGGGCTTTGATGTTATCTCTCGTCACTTCTAGTCTCCTGTAGGCTTCTCCTATTAACGACTAATGACACCACTTCTGTGCAGTGGACATCTTTCTGCAAACTAGAAAGGGGCGTCCCGAGAAGAGTGATTAATTAAATAGAGGAAGAGAGGCGTGGAGTCCCCTCTCCAAATGTGTTCTTCGCTTTGACAGGCTGTAAAGGAAACAAAGCGTCATTCGTTTAAAGTGTTGTGCCGTAATACAAAAAGAAGCATGGCGTGAAGAAGAAAAAAGAAGCTTTGCTGGCATCAGCCCTGAAACTACTGCATGAATCCATCACTACATCACTGCATCACTTCAAATACATAATCTGACGTCTTCTCCTTCATTATGCCTAGCATAGTGATTCACCTAGTGATGCCACTGCCAATACTGTGGTGTTTACTCTAAAAAAACAAAAAATGCCGAACACCTACTAAAATTTTTCTACCAAGATGTACGTGGCTAACCTTCTTTATAATGTGATCAGTTAAATACGACACAGAAATGGCACTAATTTAGGTGTGAGACTAAGAAGAGCACACAAATAAACAACACCTAGCTTATAAAACATATTAGCTTCTCTCTAGCGATGGCTTCAACGTGGGGCCTTTTCTACGAATATGCTTAGAGTAGTTACTATTAGCGGGTGCTACCGCCCCGTGTACAGGGATTACGTCGGCCAGCTCATGACCCCACTGTCGCGAGATTAAATTCCTGCTGCTGATGTCGCATTCTCGATGAAGGTGAAAATGCCGTGGGCCCATGCACTTAGATTTAAGCGTACGTTAAATAACACCATTTCATCAAAACTTCCGGAGTCATAGTTACAATATTGTGGTTATGCACAAAAAATACAAAAGTTATTATGAGCACTCTCTTGAACAGTGTGGTGACTGTGTGGCCGTGTTGTAAAAAAAATAAAAATTAAAACCTCACAGGGTTGCTTATGCATTCACCTAAGACAACTCGAAGGGAAAGTTTTCGTCTTCTTCTCCTCGTCCTCCTCCTCCTTCTCTGTTCATGTACAGATTCCTCCCCCACCAAATGCTTCCTGCACTTCACCTGTTTTGGCAATGCTTCCGGAATTAGCCCATTTTTTAGAAATCGACATTGTCATACGACGACGTCATCAAGTGTCGTCTCGTTATCTGATGTCATAGTGACGGCATGGTGCTGGCAGAAATTCGGCGATGTGCGACTTCATATTGCCGCATTCCCTCCTCAGGTTTTGTTATCGCCCCGTTATACTGCCAGCGATTTTCAGCACAAATCGCACCTGCAGTGTTCGAGAAGCTTCAGGACTGCAGTAGATCACTTTGTTTAGATTACGCCCATTTCGCGAACATTGCTGATTACTCTGGAACCTACGTCACCGCCAATGATAACGCTATAGAATATTCTATAGCACGTGTGTAAGTGCCGACGCGCCTCCCCACTTGCCACTTGATCGACAGCCGACGCTCTGTTCGCCGCTATCCGTGCCACGGGGCATCGCTGTATTCTGACCTCCAGCATAGGGGCTACAAGATCGGCCGAATAAACACTTTCATCTCGTAATTACAGTCACTGCTTACTTCATCCGCGTCACGAGTCCGTGACAATACGGTGATGCATCATGAGACAATAATTGTTCTCCCCTCTCGAGTTGACGACACCGCCGACACCTACAGTGTCGGTGTGTGTCGGTGTATTTATTTATTTATTTATTTATTCATTTAAATAAATAAATAAATAAATAAATAAATACAGTGAATTTTACCGGTTCATGAAGCACCTAAGGCTGTCGTCTTAATATCGTAAGGGGCAATAAAATTCTGTGATGTATTATTATAGTAATTAACTAATACATCTAATCACTTGGGCAATACGCCAACGTTGCAAACTCTCCTACTTGTAACGCCGTTTTCAATTAAAACGTAGGTGCCCTTGTCAGCAGCAACGTTCCTGTGTACGTACATTGCGACGTGTCTACTCGTTCAAAGCCTGACTGAGTCAGTAATCTGAGCATACCGTACGTAGCTCTGCCTCTTACCCATCACCATGATCCAAGTTAATGCATTATCGACCAATTCTATTTTTTTGGGCAACCATTTGTCCGGAATGGATAAATATTGTGTATAATGAACGAACAGAGCAGGCGAGAGCAACGTTTGGTTAGCCCTCTCGTGCGCTTCGTGGGAGTTATGAAAGCGCAGCGGGGCACGTACGCATGAGCAAGCAGCTGCTGCGGGATTTGGCTTCGCGAACAGAGGCGTGCGGAAATGTTTGTGTCTAGCTTCCGTACACTCATCAACTGCCTTTTTCTAAAAAAATGAAGCATTTACCGTAACTAATTTACCGTAACTAATTTACCGTAATTTACCGTAAAACATTTACCGTAAATGAAGCATTTACCGTAACTATTTTGCACGGAACAACATATGTAAACATTGCAAATCCGCTTCTCATTTTCTCTTGATCCCTGCATCGCGTCCTTATTTCCGCTGGCAAGAGCCATCTTGTTTAACGTGGCCAACATCCTCTTTTCACTTCACTGTTTCCTTTGACTACAAAAAACTGTGGAATATACCTCAGCGCACGGTCACAACGTCGTATTCTAAAGAATACCGAGGCACATTGGAATATAAAAAGGAATGACGAGGCAGATAGCCTCACCAAGAAAGCATTATCTGTGTCTCTGGGGCGGATATTCGAAATTTTATAACGCAAGGTGCTAACCACCGTTCAATGGAGAAGTGGTTTGATAGCCTTAAGTCAAAAATCATTACTATATGAAGTTGATTCACACAGAAAATTTTAAATAGCGACAGATCTCCCATGACGCTTAGAGACGATAATCCTTAGACTTTGACTGGAAGTAGCATACACAAACAGACTAGAAGTAGCACAAAATACATCAATACAACTCACCGGGATGCCACTGTGGTCACGCAGATGAAAATGTTCCCCTTATATTTTTGAAGTGCGTGAAGTACACGAATGCAAGAGAAACATTAGGGAGAAAACCAGCAAGTTTGGACAGATGACCCCTCACATTGAAGAAGTTAATTAGACTGTGGCCTGAGATGCATCTTCCAAAAAAGGCGAATACCTTCCTGACAGACTCCTTAGTGCAGACCAGACTGGATAAGCGCTTGCGATTTACAGCTAGCGGTTGAGATATATGGACGTGTTAGTACATATACTGTGAGGAGAAATAGATACGTGTGCGTGTGAACGCTTTATGAAAGTGGAAACTGCTGCAAGCAAACTGTACATTGGCGTGTTATTTCAAGTAGCCTCAGTGTGCTATTATGTTTCTTTTTCTGATTGCTCATTTTGAGTACTGTTAGGCCTGGGAGTCAACACCGAACGTCATTGCCTCTGCAAAGGCAATCTGTGTCAAGGCCAGCGATCGAGCCCACCTGACGCGATCAACTCAACGACGTCATCCAGCGGCGGCGCCGGTCTATCATGCAACGCCCAGCGAGCTCCCTCAGCCCACGAGCCCGATGAAGCAATCGGCGCCTTCCAGTCTGGCGAGTCTTACGCAATGTGTGGGAACATCCCTCGTCCTTGGGTGCAACCACGTGCAGCGGCGGGTCCCCGTTGGAGGATTCTGACATCATGGCCAGCGGCGCTTCTGGTTGGACGTTGGTGACGCAAAGATCCACCCAGTGCCTACAAAAAAGGTCCAGCGGCGCGTCGCCAGCAGTTGACCTATGGCGTCAGAGAGAAGCCGACGTATGCGTGCGAGAGAAGACATCTCGGCTCTTCGAGTCCCTAAGCTGTCGGCCCCAGTGCCGAATATGTAACGCCTCTATTTCTATGCTGTACATAAACCTTGCCTTAACTCACCGTTGTCTCGTCCGCTCGTCTATCAGCTCTGCGCAGAAGCAGTCGCGAACTGAGTAACACAGGCTACCAAACGGCTGGTGACCCTGTCGGTACAGTTCGGAGCAGTGGTGCCTTCGGGCCAGTGTTGGCGTCGCGCCTTCGTAACAGTACCACTCACTATTAATTTTTCGCTCCAGAACTTATTGATACAGTGTAGCCGAGGTAATATGGACCTCAACCTCTCCACAGTAAAACAGATTAACAGAACAGAACAGAACAGAACAGAACAGAACAGAACAGAACAGAACAGCAAAGAACAGAAAAGAACAGAGACATTTTGTAGCTGAGGCGTATGATTTAACGCCGTCTCCTTTCCTGAAGGGTTGACCTTAGACTGCTGACGCAGTTGCCTAATTTAATGAGCGGCTTTTAGTCCCAGCCGAATCAATGTTATTTAATTTGGGCTGCTTGTAGAATTATAAGAAACTAAGTCACAGGGTACAACGTCGCCTAGCTTTGTCTCCAGTTATGACACAAACATTGAATCACTAAGGTGAAGAAGCACCGAGCATGGGCTGTTTGAAATGTCGTGCATAAAATCTTTTTAGCTCTCGTTGTCGGAGACCTTGACGTTACCTTGAGCCAAAATCTAGACCCATTATCCGGGCATCATTGCAGGCATCATTAGGAGCCCGGGCGTGCGCAACTTCACGAAAGAGAAACAAAAAGCTTCCCCTTCAAGAGTTGAACGCGATAGCAATATTCTGTCCCTTCTGTGCACTTCAACCACTTTCTGCATACTTTTATTGTATATTACTCCAGAGTTTAAATTGTGGATTACTGTAATGTTATTGATAAAGTTGAAAATGACTTGTGTCATTGAAGCTTCCGCGTACGGCTGCGTTCTGTGTTATGGGTAGCATGCTTTACACCATGAGAAATGATGTGCACGGAATGTTGTCGAACTTGCTAAGATGGTGCATGAACGTGTGTGCCTTTTGTAATGGGCGGCTGGCTTTAAAACATGAGGTTGTTTTGAAAATTGCATGTTCTGACACCTGATGGAATGCAATGTACGCTTGTACGACCCAATATTACTGCGATAATACATGTAGTACCGGGAAGCCTGAATACTGGAAGCGTGTGTTTTGTGAAGCACGACTGTTATTTTAACTGCGTTTTCAAGCAGGGGAAATTATTTTCACCGCATTTACTAGCAGACTCGTGGCTGTGTATCGCAAAGTTTGTGTCGCGTATGTTTTACACAGCCCCGCACTTGCATGGACATGCGGTGAAAATAATTTCCTCTGCTTGAAAACGCAGTTAAAATAACTGTCATGCTGCACAAAACACACGCTCCCAGTATTCAGGCTTTCCAGTACATCGTGTAATATGTTGTACTAGGAAGGTGTTGGCGTTGGTGTACTTACCAGCACACCAACTCCGAGTTTTCTGTGGAACGAGCTATTTAACGCTATCGCGTTAGTAGAGGTTGGGGGCGAAAGCCTCGTTTTCTCTGTCGCGTTTGTGAAGAGCAAACTTCCACAAATCAGCGAACGATGCCCGTGCGAGTTCCACGCTTGTATTCTGTAAAGCACTTTGATCTGGTACCATCTTGTCTTCTCGGAATTGTAGTCGAGCTGCGGAGAACACTAGCTTAGTCGGGAAATAGCGAATGGAAGTAGGTAGGTAGGGAGGGAAGGGTACAAGATGAGCTGCATGCCAGACAATAAGCAACTGCGGCCACTTCTTTGAAGTACGCTACGTCCACTCCGGAAAGTCCAAACAAGCCTGCAACGCCCACATAGATCTTGGCACACTATGGGGGAAAATAAAGGCGGCCCCCTAACTTCGCTTCCGTGCGTCACATGTCTGACGGGTTGAGAGCAGTCGCTGCTTGTGGCGAGCATAGTGATCGCGGGGACGAGCTACGGGAAGACACACGGCAAATGTATGCTCTGCGCGGCTCTGCGCACGCAATGTGTACACTACGTGCTGTGAAAGCCGAGATGTCCGAATGCACTTGCGGTGTACCTTTTTCGCTTGATTTATCCAGCGAAAATTCCCAGAAAATGCACACACTACTACGACTTCGCGGAGCACCAGACAGAGAGAGAGAGAGAGAAGGTATGTAGGAAAGGTAGGGAGGTTAACTAGACTATGCGTCCAGTTTGCTACCCTACACATGGGGAGGGGGAGGGGGGAGTAAAAGAGAGAGAGAAGGATAGACACATGTCACATCACACACACAATGCCGAGTTTCACAGGCGGTCCCTCAATGAAGTTGCTGTCAAGTATCTCAGGAGGGCTCGTGTGGCTTTCTGTGCTGATGTGCTGCGCGACCAGGCTCCTGAGATCTTTGCTTCATTAAATGGCCGGTCATCGAGTCTATTCAAGGCACACTGGAGAGTCCGGCGATCTTCATCAAATTGGGCACAGTGGCACAAGAGATGTTCAATAGTCTCTATACAGTTGCAGCTTTCACGCATGGATGAATACGCCATGCCAATGCGATGGCTGAATGACTTAGTAAACGCTACCCCAGGCCACAGCCGGCACAGCATTGTAGCATCACATCGAGAAATCTTGGATGGCGGTTGTTTCTGACGTAATGACTTAAGATTCTTAGGGCGATGATTGGAGTTAAGTGGAGAATTCCAGTGCGCAAGCACCAGACAGAACCGCCGCAGTTGGTTAGTAGTTGGTATGTCACAGCCAATCACTTCTTCGTTGTTAAATGGGAAGAATTTCTTAGCGAACTTCGGTGCCTTTGACCGTATCTACCGAGGCGGCTGAAACTTTGTGTGACAAAAATTGGCATGACATTGCATGACTGTATTACGAATATAAATGCCGGGTCATATAACAAAAAACATGACTTGTTCCAAGCGTCATGGTTTAAATTCCGCGGCTTCACTGCCTTAGCGGCTATTTTGTTAACTTGGTAAATCATTTTGTTCACTTGGTTAGCTTGGTATCGCTTGGTTTAAAAATTGGCACGACAAGGTATTTCAGAATAACCAGTACAAATGCTGGGTGCTAATGTGAGCACTATGATCGGCATGCGTGCATACCGTGACATTTATGTTATGCTCATAGTGCGTTCGTGGCTATTAGCTAGCTTGACGTGTACCAATTTTATTATTGGGTGCCGTGACTATAGATAACGCGAAATAATTACAAGTATAGTAACCTGGCCATCATGACATGAATTTTATGGACAACATGATTTACATGCCACACTCATGGGGCACTCACATCTGGTTTGCTAGCTTGATATACAATTAAAAAGCTATGACGAGGTGTGACTGTATTGCAAACAAATGACAGATGGTAACATGAAAATCATATCCCGCAGCGGTGGTCTAGTGGCTAAGATACTCTAATGCTGACTCGCAGGTCGCGGAATCCAATCCCGGCTGTGGCGGCTGCATTTTCGATGGAACCGAAAATACTGTACGCCCGTGGGCTCAGATTTGGGTGCACGTTAAAGAACCACAGGTGGTTGAAATTTCCGGAGCCCTCCACTACGGCGTCCCTCATAATTATATGGTGGTTTTGGACGTTGAATCCAACATATCAATCAATATTAAAATCAAGACATCCATGTCATGTACAACATGATTTAGCCGCCACGCTCATGGTGCTTTCATAGCAGGGTAATTAACCTCGCTGGATTTCGTGGGATCGTCCCAACTTCTCAAGCAGCGTCCCGAGTCCTGCACCATTCCTGTCGGGACAGCTATATGTCCAGGATTTGTTCTGGACCGTCCAGTAAGGAATTTCTATCTGATACAGGACACGCCCAACAACACTTGCCATGTTAGAGTACACGAAGTTCGTAAGAATCGAAAAAAAAGTGGCAACGCTACAATGGCTAGTATGGCTGCAACGCTCTTATACCACTTCAGTTGAACCTCCGTGTGAAGTGCAACGTTTACGAGTACACTCTCCAGCAAAAGTATTTTCGAAAATGTAGTGAGAAGCACATAGCGAGCTGAAGTACCATATCAAGATGCGGCAACAGTAAAGAACTGATGAATATGTACAAAATATACTGCAGTGGAAAAAAAACTGGTTTCGCTGGGTTTATGTTTGTCGACCACCGCTGACATAGTGAAAGTGTCGCGAAGAGACTTCTGGCAAGGCGCTAGCATAGTCCGAAACTTTTGTGGTCGACTGTACATCTTGGTTTACATGCCACGCTCATGGTGTGCATGCAGCCGGTTCAATATCTTGATATATACACGTAAATAGGTACTTGACGTGAGTGCATGACGAACATAAATGACAGGTCCTGATGAGTCAATCATGACGTGCATAATTTGCACGGCATTATTAGATCGTGGCTGTCTGCTTCGCATTACATGTATTCCAGCAATGCGTGGTATCAGCCGGTTTTTTATTGATGTCGCGCAGAACACTGTGTAGTCGGAAATAGTGAACGAGGAAATCTGTGAAAAAAATGAACAAACATTACTGATACCTTTGTCACACGAATCGGTATGACACGAAAGTTAAGACAATCTTCACATAAGTAGTGGTTATTCTGTTGTGATTACGGGAGTTTGTACAGCGTCTATTGGCATTGGCAGTCAAAGCATTGTTTGACGCTGCTGCTGCGCCCCGTCATTCGTGTGTGTGTTTTCTTTATACATATCACGTGGGCACTTTTGCATGAGCGATTTTACTTGTTTGATCACCAGCTATTGCTATACTTTCCTTCTGTTCACTTATTTTATTTTATTTTGTTTGTAAAGTAGAAGTTGATTTGTAAAAGAGCATCTGCTAAACAAGCACTAATCAGTTTCTCGAGCGGCCGTACCCCGCGGCATGGACTGTGTACAAACAACTGCTGTTCTGCAGACACGCTTTGCCTTCTCCGAAAAGAAATCTCGCTCTCAACGGAATAACGCTCTGTTTGAAATATCACTCAACTTTTTCTCTCTTTTTTTTTGTCGTCTTCGAAAATGTTTACCAGAGTACATCAAGTGTGCATAACAGCGTGCAGAAAGTGCGCTTGTACTTTTACGGTGTTCTGCTGGCATTGAATCGAGGCTCTTCATGATATGATGCTTTGAACGCCTTGAGAAACACTACATTATACTAGGTTGGTTGATACATGTAAGAGTAACAAGGAAGTACCTAGTTTCTTTGACAAACACGCATACCTGGTGCATGCAGAGTAGTGGCTAGACTCTTTTTTTTACCTAAGACTTCTGCGTGCACTTTGAAGACCTGCTTATTGCGTTTCCGTTGAAAATGTCCTGAATGCTTCCTCTGCTCTTTCTTGGATGACTTGCTTCTGCTGTGTGTAAGTGAGTAGAATTCTCTGGTCTCACGTATATTTCGGCCGTCCAAATCTTCTTCCACATGAATCTGCATCTGTAGTTCTCCGGCTGCTTTTCATTAGGACGGGCTGCTTTCGTTTTTTATAATGTATCTTCTTTGAAGCAAAAAGGGAAGCTCGTTTTGCGGTCGTTTTTCTTAAATCTGTTTTATGTAACTTGAAAGCTCTAGATATACTGTATTGATGTCAGCAAAGTCTATTTGCACTGCTTTTTTCTGGATGACTTTCTCTGGAGTGTCTCCTTAATCACCCAGGGGACTCTCACCGAATTCTATACGTTGTCATTGCGCACTATTTGTTTGTTTTTTTCGAGGGCTTGTGAAAAAAAAAAAGAAAGAGAACAACTTTGGTATGAAGTCAGGAGAGTGAATGTGGCCGTCCTTATATTCTGCGAACGATGAAAGCTACCCGAGGGAAATTACACTCCCCACTCTTCGTTTCTTCCAAGCCCTCCCCCCTCTTGATTTCCTTTTTCTTCTTACTTCACTTTGTACTCTCAGCTACTCTTTGGGTTATGCTTTTGGTTTACAATAAGGAAAAGGAGCTTGCGATGTGTCCCTCAGCTAACTTTACGAATAACCGGAGCCCGTCGAATGGAAGCTTTTGCCTTGTTTGTAATAAATAATGAGTTTCATTATAGTTAAGCAAACAAGCTTGCATGATACAAAAAAGAAAGGGCTCAATTAAACGTAAGATATGCACCATATGTCGAGTGAATCAGCAACGAAGTGGGTAGGTAAACGCTATTCAAATTAACACCACACGTGAAACTTTCTTTAACCAGATGTGTGCCGATTATGGTGTATTCAATTTCACCGAGACCTTAAGCCGCATGGAAACCCCTCAGTAAAAGAAATGCAGTTTATTTTTAATCCACGGATTGGGCAATCGCTTGTGATGTTTCAGCAGCACTAAGGTGACAACATCAACATGACGTAACATTAGTTTTTATCCCTTACAGCGTTCGAAACTTGCACCTGACTCGGAAACCACTTTGGTCACCTAGGTTTTAGAATTGTGGCGCCTAAGCTGCACTTTCTTTTTGTCGTTTCTCGGAGGGCCGTCCTAAAGTTTCTCACGAAGAAATAACACAGTGATTATGTAATAGTGTAACAAATTCAGTGCTGACGTATAAAGACCATTCATTATCTTGAATCCACTTGTTGAAGTCAGCATGCCGGTGACAACGAAAATGCGATTGTTTCAGCAAAAAAATAAAACAAACTATTGTTGATTCCAAAGTGTCTTAGGCGAAAGCCTATGGCCATTCGATTGACTGTGCCACGTCTTCTTTTGTGTGCGTGGTTTTTTCTCTGTGCATGTGTAGCATTCGATGCAGCGTTTGGTCTGAAGAAAGTACAAATTCTTGGGGCGTTTCTCCGAACTGTTTGCCGTGGAATCGATTGCCGCCACGCCTTCCCTTCTCCTGTGACTGGCAGTTCTGCTAGCAGGTTTTCACTCAAAGCTGTGGTAGTGTTTGTCGGCGAATATAAGCACTGTGTGTATTATTAATAAAAGGCTCATCGTTAGTGTTATTATGCGTGGCTTAACAGCAGTGTCAAATTGCCAAATAAAAGTTATTAGTTCTTTTCAGTTTACGGAATGAAATCAGTGACACTATTGTGGGTCTGTATCATGACGGGGGCAGAGTTATGCCGGTAAAGACGGAGGGACGGATTAACGAACGAGCTTAGCATGCATTATTAAAGGATGTTGCCTTAGCAGCCCCGAATTCTTCTACATATCAGCGTGTTTTGCAAGGCATGGGGAATGGAGTACTTAGCACGACGTAACGAGAAGAAGCAAGCTACTCTAACGCCAGTCTTCATGTTACCTTGCGCTTCGTCCGCTATGATGACGCAATCACACACAAATATATAGATAGACAGAAGAAAGAGCTACGTTCACTAGATAATCCGAAACAACGCATCAGCCATCCGCTTCTCCTTGTTGACACTGCCACCCATGTACATGTCACAGTATCAGTACTCTTACTAGAATCTGCATTAGCTTGGTAAAACATCACGTTTCTAAGTTCACCATGATGCAATGCAGTTGAGCATCTATGAAGTCAATCACGAAAAGTGGCCGAGTACAGTCCTGTGGTAGCAAGACTATTTGCGCATCAGACAGCTTCCAGGAAGTAACTATAGAAGTTAGGTGGAGGCGAAACTAGCCTCGACTGCCTGATTGTAGTCTGAGACATGCGGCCGCTATATAGTAAGAAAATACATACAAAAACGCTTTATGCATTTTGCTCGGCGAACACCATTATTACAGAAAGATTAATTGATTTGGGCCGGAAAGGTTGTTCCGCCAATACCACCCTCATGTGTTTTTTTTTCTTTTGAATTGCTTGAAACATGAGCCAGAAGAACGAGGTGTCAAACTGTGTGGGTGCACGGTGGAAAGATACATTTAGTGAAAACCGATGTGCGCACAAGAAGACCCAATATGCCCGGGAATTCTCCCCTCCTTTCCGGGGGTGTTTCATTCCGAATTCTCCATTACTTCGGGTTCGCACTCTTACGTCTGCTGTCTATTCTTTTTGCTTAATTCTTTTTTTTTTCGGCTATGTACAACTCGCGAGTTACCTCGGGTTCACGAAAGAAAAATAAATAAATTTTTTCTTCTAAGAGGGATTTCAAATACTGCCTTCCGACAATAACCGTTTCCCCTTCGCACTTACGGAGGCCTTTTACCAACCTTTAACTTATTCCGTTTCATTCCACACTTACCGCCGTATCCGCCCTGTCTGTCTGTATTTGAAACCTGCTCCCAAAGAGCTGCGGCTGCCACGTTTCGAAATTAATTGTGCGCTACTATCACGTTTAGGGCCTTTTTTTTTTCTATTGCGGGAGCACTTCGAAGTCCGCGCTCTACCTTTTACTCTATAGTTCCGTTTCACTTCACCGTTGTTCTGCATCTCTCGCTTTCCACTCATACTCTTTGTTTCTTTCTTTTTCACGGTTGGGGTGGGGGAATTGTACTGCGTATTGCGTACTAAAAGGTCTTCATTCAACATTCTGATTTGGCCGGTGCTGTTTTCTTCTCTGCCTTTGCTGCCCATACCATTCTTCACGCCTCCTAGGTGTGCCGGTGCCGGCAGCGTCGAAGGTAAACAGGCGAAGCTTGCTATGGAGGACATAGTGGTAATAAAGACACAGTGGGACTATCGAATACATTTTCGCCATACCTAACTCGTGTATTTGGTGAGGCGTACGTGCCTTCCTTACTAAATGATTACGGCTGGTTTCCGTTTGTAGAAATTGCTCATAACTCGGAAGGGAAACGTTTCTGTGTAAGAAGAATACGAAGCCGTGGTGGTCTAGTGGCTAAGGTACTCGGCTGCTGACCCGCAGGTCGCGGGATCGAATTCCGGCTGCGGCGGCTGCATTTCCGATGAAGGCGGAAATGTTGTAGGCCCGTGTGCTCAGGTTTGGGTGCACGTTAAAAAACCCCAGGTGGTCAAAATTTCCGGAGCCCCCCACTACGCCGTCTCTCATAATCATATGGTGGTTTTGGGACGTTAAACGCCACATATCAATCAATCAAAAAGAATACGAAGTTTTTTACACCCCCCGAAACAGAAGGACGGAAATTCATACAGCGCGCATTGAAAAAAAAAATGTAGCAGTGTCAGCGCAACGGCGAACCATTAAATCTGACAGTCTCCAGATTGAATGTTACACAAAGTTAGACTGGTAGCTTACTACATTAGCCAACTACCTGGAGTAACTCAACCAAATGACGGCATAAGGTAAAGCGGCCACTGCAGCAAGCGCAGTGACTTTTGCCTATCGCTTCAGCATATACAATCGTTATCAGCCATATGCTGGCATCTGTCAAGAAAGGGCGCGCGCAACCACACCTGCCTGGAAATGGCACGCAGCTGAGGCTTGAGCTATGCGCCCCGCCTGTTGTCCCCCGCTCAACCACATGGGTCTTTCACACGACTGGAAAAAGCCGGCGTGTTTGAGCTCTATTTGAACTACAATGATAGGCTGTCGCAGCAAGCTTTACCTCGAAAATAGAACACACGACGCATGGGCTGGTGTTATGGCCTTTCGACTTAATTCGGGGGGTAGTCAAGGAACATCGTGTGCCTCCGAAAATAAGTTTTCAGAGCGCAGTTCCTAGGCGCCCACTCCAGCGTTAAGCGGTGTCGCCGATGCCACCACCATAGGAGGCGTAACCAAGATTCTTGAAAAGTTAAACGAGAGAGAAAAAAAAAACAGTGTTGAATGCGATTTAAACACTGCAGGGCACTCTGCCGGGCAATTGAGTATTCTACCACAGTAACGCTGGCGCTTGAAGCTCATCAGCGAAATACCCTGTACAGGCGTCATGTCGGGCGAAGAATCGCGTTCACATTTGGGATATAACGCGGCAGAAAAAAATAACAACCAGCCATCACACAAAGCTAACTGCGAAACTAGTGTGTTGTTGTATGCTTCCCACAAACTACAAAGAGCTATGGGCCATAATTATTTATAGTCGTCAGCAAAGTGCACATAATGCCTTACAGATTTGTAGCGGGTACCTCTCTTATCCGCAGGAGGACGAACAATGGCGTAGTGGGCGCTGTCATAATTCACTAATTTATTATTTATGGCACAGTCGATGCCTAGCAGAAACCCAAACCTTCAAAAAACAGTTGGCTTTGCCGCAACACGACGCTGCTCTCAGAATTCGCATAAGGCGCTATCGTAATCATCGGTGGTTTATTATTATTATTTGAGGATAGCCTGCACGGACACCTAAAAATGGCTTCATGAGCTTCCTGAGGTCCGTGCACCGCCCCTTGATAAGCGCTACTCTAGAGTGAAGCTTTATCCAAAGGCGGTGTTTCGAGCAACCGTGTCTCATTTCTGGCCCTGGCAGCGACAGAAGCCTAATTTGGTCGTAGCAGCCGTAATAATATGGCAACCACTGTCGTAGCAGTGCTCATAAGCAATAAAAACAGTTATAAGATCACAAAAACGGCCGTTTTTGGCACCATCGTTACAGTGTACTAGAAGAGGGCAGTGGGCTTACCCTCCGGTGGAGGCTATGTGGTGCGGTGGGGTGGTTCCGCAAACGTCGGTAATTTGTGTTTCTTCGCCCGGGCTGCGGCGCTAACATCGTCATCAATAGAGCTTGGAAGGAGCGTTGCTGCCGAAACAGCAAGCCAGCTCTTCCAGAACAGCAGTTGTCAATCAACGTTTCATTGCGGTAGACGTTGTAGCACCAAGTTTTTTTTAAGGGGCGAAGTTTCTTATGGAATGGCTTGTGCCATTCCATAAGAAACTTCCACCACCACCACCACCACCACCACCACCACCACCATTATCATCATCACCATCATCATCATCATAAGCCTGACGTAACCGCCCGTCGTTAATTCTTGAAATAGAGGGCGGCACTTTTACTATACGCTGAAAAATGCAAATGGTACGACACTAGAGGGTGTTGATTGTAGAAAAGAAGGATTGACGTCACACGTACGGAAGGAGAGAAAGACGATCGCCTGACTAAGACAAATATAAGTTGAGAGTTGTTGACTGCCCTGCTTTGCCATGCAATCGTACGCACATTGTGCCCTTAGATCGCATGACTGTCGGGCGTTGTCAACTGATTTCTTTTCGTTTTGAGCACTTTGGGGTGCGCAAGTAGAGATGCGTGTAGCCGAAAAGCGCAAAATCTTGATATGCCGTACGCTTAGTGCTGCGCTGTTCCCGTGTTTTATGAAAGAATAAGTGGCGAGGAGAATGTAGCGCCTGTAGGAAGTGTAGCGAGGCCAGGAAAATACAATTTTACTGTCGTTGTGCTCGGAGTGAATGCAACGGTACGTTAAGTTTATAGCCCGAACTGTTCGTGGTCTTAAGTTTTCAGGTGCAAGGCACACATAATATACGTGGACAGTTCTTGTGGGACAAGAAGAAGCCCCTCACGGGCGCTGTTGTTTGCAGGGTGCTGTACAGCTCGTATTGCTTGGCCGCGCCATTGCATACACTCTTCGTTCACCGTACAGCACCATGCAACGACCCTGCAGTTCTTCCAGTGCATTTTCGACATTCAGGTAAGAAACAAAGACTCATGTTTATACTCTAGACATTACGGCCGAAACACACGTCCGTATCTAAACGCAGGCAGGAGTGCGTCAGTGCGCGTTGCTCAGGTGCACCTCGCAATGAGTGGCCGCTTTAGCCCAGAAGGTTACGCTCGAAGGTGGGTGTAGGGCGCCAAGTTTGGCGTACATTCAGATAGCTTCACTGGCTGTCCCACCGATTCTCTTGGTTCCGCTATAGCCGTTATCTACCATGGCTACTACAGGCATCCTTGGCCACAAGGGCGTGTTTAGTGATTAATCAGTCGCCCCACCGCGGTGGTCTAGTGGCTAAGGTACTCGGCTGTTGACCCGCAGGTCGCGGGATCGAATCCTGGCTGCGGCGGCTGCATTTCTGATAGAAGCGGAAATGTTGTAGGCCCGTGTGCTCAGATTTGGGTGCACGTCAAAGAACCCCAGGTGGTCGAAATTTCCGGAGCCCTCCACTACGGCGTCTCTCATAATCATATGGTGGTTTTGGGACGTCAAACTTCACATATCAATCAATCATTAATCAGTCATTATTGATGGACCTTATTCCCCGGGACGGGCCAACGAGGATACATTTATATTAAGCGGCGTGTTAACTGTCAAGCACAAAGAGACATTGCATAAGCTCTCTTACATAAGTGACAGTAAGCGTTCAACTACTTCGAAAAGGAGGCGTTTTAGTTTTGCGGAGCAGCGGCGCAGACACAGTGGGACACGCCAAGCCCATACCCCCTCCCCGCCCACAACCGGTCTACAAAGGCTGCTTAGTGCTTTGGCTGTGGCTTTGCTGGGCTACTGCGTAGGCTTGTTACACAGCACATCGCCTATCATCACCTGCATCACCGCGTAGGCATGTTACATGATATTACGCAACGTACCTGGAAGAAAGCCGCATAATACAAAACAGAAAGCGTTGATGAACTGATTTGGCAACGCACACATATCTAGAAAAACTACCATTTCGAAACAAATGCCCCATTTTGTCCCCGAAAAAAAAAATTCTGCCTACGCCCCTCCGACGTATGGACCAACCATGTTTTTCATGCCTCCGTGCTGGGTGGTCGACGGTGACGCTTTCGCGGTATTTACTCGTGATAGATAGTGTCACTTTGTGCTGATCTGTTTATAAGGTTAAAAATTGCAATACAGAGTTGATCCACCAGTCCCGTAGAAAGTGTCTCGCGTAGCACAACCCGCATGGATGGACTTACATAGCGTCTTATTGTTGGTACCTCGTTTATGTTGGAGCTTGCCCACGTATTCGGAGCTGTCATACGGCACATGCAGGGGTCACGGCGCTATATCAGTTCAATGATAGCCAAAGCTTCCTTTACAGATGACGCCGTGTTTTTACCACCTTTTTATGGGTGATGCTATGGACTTTGCTTTTATGCTAAAAACCAGAGCGTGCCGACCACGTCGGCCCGGTTCCGAATTCTGTCTCGCCAGTTTGATCAAATTAAGGACAAGACCAATTTAGGCTCGGGAAGCACTACTGAATGGCACAACTAGCTTGGATGATGTAAAAGTAGCAGTGAATTAGGGTCTTTCGTAGGGGGTGGGGGAGGTTAGGCAGGAAGTGAGGCGTTCTAAAAAGCAATGTGCTGTGAGTATAATAATCGTGTCACTTCTTATTCCGATCAGGATTCATACCGATTAGCAAAGCAACGTGTAACACATGTGTAAGAGGGCATCGCAATCTATTCACACCTCAGTGTTCAGCCACCAGGCAGCGTATTCACTGCTTGGACGAGATAGTGTGACGCTTGTGTTTAGGTGAGATTGTCTGCCACGTACAAACGATCACTTTAGTTTTCGATGCCTAGTGAAAGTAGGCGCCCATAAAACCTTTCTCGTGTTCATTTGTGCAGCGATTGAAAGGGTGTATGTTGTCAGAATGACACCACCCGCTGACACACAATAGAGAGGGTAGCGGCCGCACTGGTGTGCGTGGCATTTATTTGTCACACTTGGACAACTCTAAAAAATGTTTTCAAAAATTCATTTAGCCAGTAACGAAAACCAATGAGTCAATGGCTCTACGTCGTTTTATTTGCGTTTTAAATATATTGCGCTGTGCCAACCTGCATCTAAGCAACCACTACTTTGTTACATACCATATAAGACTGCAGAATGTTTGTTAATTCGAAAGTCATAAGTTTTCAATGAAATTCACAATGTGACCGGCGTCGACGTAAGTACGAATACTACAAAAAGTCGATAACGTCATAAAAGACACGTAACGTCTGTAAAAGCTCTACAAATTGAGGAAGTAGAGATGAGTAATAAAAGGTAGCTGACGGTAACAATAAAATAATTACGTATACTTAAGACACCTCATGAAATGCGAAAATGACAGTAGTTGGCGGTATCGGTTTCAACATTAATGGTAAAAAAGTTGTATGGTGTCATACAACTAACAATGACCGACTGGACGTGTTGCTTGAGCCGATTTCGAAGGGTCAGGCACGACGACGTTAATGGACAAAAGACATAGTCGTGCAAGACGTCATAGAACATTGTAAGATGAGTGATATCATAATGTCAAGACGTGGCGTTACTGTGATGTTACGGGTTGCTGAGAATTGTCACTTGAATATATCCGGACATATCTCGAAGGCAGTGCTATGTCATGAAAGGTGCAGAAAACATCAAAAGAAGAGGAGGGGATCGATAAACTCTACGAAGAAAAAAAAAAGGAATTCGCCATCGAGGTGTCATGGGCGAATGCATAATAAACTGCAAGAGCTTTTATACGTTCATCTAAATAAATATTTTAACTTATCTAGGAAATAATCAAAAAGTAAAATTGGTTCATGAAAATTCATACACTACAAATAACTCTACAGAAATGCCAGCAAATGAAAAAGTATGGAAGAAAAAGGCTAACAAGAATAGAGAAATCGACAACTAGTCCAGCTGCACAATTAGAAATATATATATGAGCCCATCTTCTTGATTCCATTCAAGACACAATCGCGAACTTTTGGTGAGAAGATATGAGGCTGCTAAGCTCGATCGAGTCTGGTTGAATTCCTGAACCCGACGGCGGCTCTTACGCAAAAGGTAAATAGAGAAAAACGCCCGGGCATTTGATTTTAGGCAAGCATGAGAGAACTTCAGGTAGGCATAATTAGTCTGGCGCTGCGTAGCGGATGTCAGATGATTATATGCTCGTCACTTTAGCTTGCAAAACACCTGTAGGGTAAGACAATTGCATACCTGGCATTCGCGAGTAACTTTTATTCGAGGAATAACGTCTCATGTGCACATTCCGAAAGTTGATGCCTGTCAACGGAGCGTTAACGCAGATTCGATGCTCTTCGACATGACCTCCGGTAATTTGAATCTTGTTAAAGCAAACGTAAAAGATTTCAGGACAAAATTGTGATTTATTGATGTAAAATGGTTTGTGCTGGGAAAAACCAATGCTGTGTAGAGATCCAGAATGTGGAAGACATGGCGAGGAGCAATCGTTCAGGCAGCATCGTCAGTTACACAATCTTTCGTTCGTCTATGGCTCTTGAGAGCTAAGCCGAAATGTGATACCACCTTTCGTTCCCACCGTATTTCCGTCGTATAGCTTAGGGCAAAATAAAAAGATATGACGTTGGCAAGGTCAAAGTGAAGACAAAATGTTGGACATTGGATGTCGATTTTGTTCGTGTTCACATTCTCGATGGCTACTCGTGAGCGCCGAGGCTCACTCGGTAGAAGGAAAGGATCTCGCCTTCAAGCCAACGGGGGGGGGGGGGGGGGCGAATAACAGCCGGTGGAGACTCTGATCAAAAGCCAATGTGAAATCGAGCTGCACGAGTGACGGCGAAACAGCTGCGAAGCATAGTTCAAACAAATGAACGAGAGATCAAACAGTGTGGTTGAAGCTCGCGGGGGTGTGGCAGAAATATAGCCGCCGCGGGAGAGGAACTTAACGAAACAAAGCGCGCAGTGTGCCGCTTCCAGTTCGTAATGAAGGAAGAAGTGGTGAAAGTCGACAAGAGAATAATTTTTTTTTTGCTTTGTTCGTAAGCTCTGAAGGCAGAGTAATGATGCACTTCCAGGACTGAAAGTAGCAGTGGGCATTCATTTTTTGATAGAGCTACTTTTACACTGCCATTCTGAAACTCTTTTCCTTTGGGGCAATCGTGCGAAGCCTTCCAGACGCAAGCTCGCCTGTCAATCTAGGGTGGGTTAGTTAAGGTAACGGAAACCAGCCACTGGAGCGATTACGTGCAATTTCAGCAGCAATGTGATTCCCTCAATGTGGGCTGCGCATATCGGCTACACGCGTCCTACGTTTCTGTCGATTGATTTAAGTCAAATAAATTAAGAGACACAAAACGGGGGAAAAGAGCGCGTTCGTTTGTAATGCTATATCTTAAAAGGTACCTTTCATACCTTTTCTAAAAGTCCTGTTCATTTTCCTGTGCTTTGGTTCTCAGGCTCACGTCATCTTTAGGAGTACTTTCATTACAGTTTTTATATCGTTGCGTAAATAAATAAATAAATAAATAAATAAATAGACAACGTTTGCCTACATAGCCTTCTAGATTGTTCGGCTAACGACATTAGGGCAACGTGACTGCTAAGAAACCACCAAGTCGCCTAATTTGATCAAAAGCCCTTTCGCACAAATGCATTTGTCGATACATTAGAGGGGCTATGCGCGAAAAACAATTTCAGCCTATGATATGTTGCAGCAATGTTGTGTGCTAGTTGAGAGGACGTGGACAATTTTAACCACACATCCTCTCATTACACGAGGAATAGGGCAACGCGCCACCTATAAATAATTTTACATCTCTATAGTTTTTATTGATTGAGTTTCTTTATCAAAATTACCTCGGTGATGCAATATATACATAATGGTGGTGGGAATAGGGCAATAAGTTTCTCGGTCAGACGTAAGAAGCCGAAAAGTGTACCTTGGAAAGGACATGTTTTGCCGACTACAACACAGCAGCGAATAAATAGGAAACAAGAACGCCATCGTAGCGTGATCCCTTCAGGAAAACTTGGTGGGAGCTTTCCTTCTTCATTCCTCTATTCGCTCGAGGGAAGCGCGAACGGATCGTGTTTATGGCGAACTAGGAGCGTGACGGGAATGTTACGCGGAGCACGAGCTCAGACATGACGCCTGCCCCGAACACGATTTAGGAGCCGTCCATCTGTTGGCTGACGTAGGTTTCAGCAGCCGCTGTTGACGTCACGGATGCTGAGCTTCCTCGAAGACGTGTTTTTGTCCTGGTGACCCCGTTACGCAGGGCTTCTTGGGAGAAAAGAGATATGCTCCTTTTTTTACACGCCATGACCGGTAGAAACATATCCGATGGTGTTATTTCTTCCCCCCATGTTTTGGACAAATTATACAGGAGAAATAAGTATGCGACTAGCAGCAATCGAAGCAACGTATGAAGCAAGGGCTCGTTTCTCTTTATGACACAAGCTAATTAAACCAACAGTCAGTGATGTCAAAGGTGGCAAAAGGGACGTTATTTGCAGTTTGTTAAGGCGAAAGCCTTTAATTGCAATCACTCGCAGCGTCCGACCCATCCGTCCGTCCATGCCCTGGAACGGTGTCAGCTTTGGCATCTCCCCCGCACACTTTCTCTGCAATCACGTGGTAGTGTAAAGGTGCATGGCAGCAACGGCGCCACCACAGCAGTGGCCTATTCGTCTTACACTCTCACTCTCATCAATCACGTGATGGCACAGTGGCGCATGCGGGTATACGCGTGGCAACGCTCCTTCGTCAGACGTCTCGTTGCAGCAGTCGAGTTAGTTGGCTCGCAAGCAGCCTGGTGATGAGTCTACTGCAAACGGTTCGGTGAAGCTCCCAAGATACCAAACCCGCCGATATGGATTGATTCGGGGAAGTGCACCTAGATACCATTCCCCCGATACCAAGCGGTAGAAGGTCAAGGAAGCCATTAAGACACGCCATAATCACTCGAATTTGCACAGGCGTTCCCCGAAAATTTACATATTGTCCTTTAAATTTTGTTGTAGATTTGTAAATGTGGCATATATGGAAAGAAATATAGTTGAATGAAAAACACACTTGCCACTTTAAAGGTCGAACTTGCAGTCTTCGGTTGGTTAACTTTCGGAAAGTGTCGGATGCATTGTTCTAGAGGTTATACGGGGCAAATTGATTTTTATATATTTCTTTGCATTCACGTCAAATTTTCCACACTAGAGCTAAAAAGTGCAGATTATTCCAACATAGTGTGTTTATGAGCTTTAAAGCAAACAATGCAAGCCGGGTTTCAGTGAAGGATACGTGAGTAATGACTGGAAGGCGCTGTTAGAAAAGGAAGACGTCCGTTTACCGCACTCGGCAAAATATTTCATAGCATAACTATAGGTGTTGTGTTTCACGGTCTTAGGCAACCTCCTAACTCAGGAGTTAAAAGCATGGCGGAATTCTGTTCTAGTGGAAAATACATCGTTAAATCATACATTTTCTTATTTTGATATATACCTTGAGCTCTCAACATATATTTTACTTCTGTACGTGTAGCAGTGCCACAGCTCCATTAGAATTGTTTGTATAATTGCCGTGCCTAGTTGTCGTTGAAAAAAATATAATAAAACTACCCAGCACCTTCACCACTTGTTACGGGGGTTTATTGAGGTACGCAGTGACCGGAAAGATAGCAGGAGCAGCAGGCAAAGCGTAGCCAGGGAGCAAACAGCCGAGCGAGCCAGGTGATGGCAATGCGCTTCCGCATGTGTCCATCTTCTTCCTCACAGTCCCAGGAAAAATAAAGATTTGCCTTAAATTGTGTACACAATGATCCATATTATTCGCGCAATTTGACTGAAGTGCTTTATATTGGCATTTTAAATGAGGTAGGGTGGACATGCTGGCAATTTGGGATGGATGCGTTGTTTAAAAAATCCGCGTGGCAAAGAACACGAAAAAGCTTCTTTTTTTTTATCTGGCGCTTCGGTTGGTGCCGTAGTATTCAACGATAAAATATAGAATAGTTTCGCACAAAACGAGGCTCATCCGCAAGAGGCCCTGGGGAAATCGTGCATTAAGATATTTTATTTCTACATTTAGCACTTGGTGCGCAGGTATCCTGGCTCGCTTAATAGATGAAACCAGTTTTACTAATAAGTATTGACTAATCTGGTGTTATAAGAAATTATTATATTTATTGAAGTAGACCTATACCCATTAATTTTATATTTAGCGAGGGGAAAATTGCAGACTAATAATTGATACCGCAGGTGTGGCCAATAGGAGATAATATAAGCGAATTTCAACGCCGATGGCCCTTAGACGGAGTATATACTTTATTGAAACATGAAACTATTGACTGTACAGCTTTCAACAAAGTAACCGCTTGAGGATCGTTTATTTATTCGAAATATTACAGGCTTCGCATCTCGCCTAAAAAGGTGATTGTGAAAGCCTCGGAGCATGCATAGTGTTGCTGCATGGAGCTGCATATTGAGTAGGCAACGGAAGATTCCATCAATAAAGGGTCCCTGCCCAAAAAGAAATATTTCAAAAACACACATAGTGGTAACGCCGTATATTTCAATATTTGAATAGCAAGGGTAGACCGTGTAACAAAATTCACATATAAGTATATAAATTAAGACATTTTTTTTTATAAATTCATACTTCAGGTGCTGCGGATACCACCGAATTCAATATATATATATATATATATATATATATATATATATATATATATATATATATATATATATAACTTATTCTACAATGTTTTCTTCAAACACTACTTTAATATTATTAAATACTGATTCTTATAACAAGAGCAGGTTAAGGAACACCAGATGCTCAAAATTTTCGGAGTTATTCAGTAAGGTGTGGCCCATACCATAACTTTGGGTCTTAAAAAACGGACAATATTATTGTTTGTAGTAGTAGCAGTATCATATACTAAGACAGGAATAACATTCATAGAGCGTTTAAACAAGTTGTAACAACTATTGTGACTCTGTGGCTGAATGAACAATTATTGTGGCTGTGTGATCGAAGACCTGCTTGCCACGCCGACAACCCGCAGTATTCAATCCTCACTCAGGCCCAAAAACCTTGAATATTTATTCCATTTGCAACTTTGTGAATTTTCAGACCAGGACACGATGATACTTTTTCCCTCACAACCAAGGCCACTACCGCCGGAATTTCAGCAAAACGAGGTTTTTAACCCTATGACGTTAACAACAGTCGAATGAGGCAAATAGTCGCTTCACGATGACATTGCACGCATACCGTATGTGTGTGCGCAGTCGACACACTGTCATGATGGAGCGTGTTCTTCCTAATAAAAGGTGAAGAAAGGACGGTGCTCGCAACAAGCATGTTTGCAGTTGTTAAGAAACAAATGTGGAGAAAGCAGGGCTCAGGATTCAATCATATGTATTGTATTATTGTAGTGCTGTTACATATTCTCTCATTCTTGATCACCCACTTTTTACGACTTCACTACACGGTAGACAACCGGAGATTTTCTCTGGTGAACCTTGCTGTCTGTCTGCTACCATCTTCTTCTCGTCATAACATTGTTCGTTCTCTGTCAAACCGTAATATCGTGTCCATACTCCACACCACTTCATTTCGTGGCGCAACAACCCCGTTATAGCCCATGCATAACTCATAGGCTATACACTTCCCTAAACTCTTCTGGCTCCAATGGGTGTTGAGAGGCGCCAAGTAGAGTGGACAGAAAAACGAGACTGCTTGCGCTTAGAGCTCGCGGCTGTACTTCGGTGCCCAGGGACGCATTTGGCTTTTACTACATTGCCAGTCCATATGACCTTGTGCACGCTTGCGCTACAGTCAGGGCACACACGTACAAGTGCACAACCATACAAGCAACGGCGGGCATAATCGTCCCCTGTGTCTCGCCCTACTTCGCCGGACTATGGTGAAGACAGTCGCGCTGTCCTGAACCTGGTGATTTATCCCCAACAACTGCGCAAAACTTTTCCTGGCTCTTTGGTTTTCACACGTGAGCACACTAGCTGTGAACGCCAAATGCAATATTGTCGCTGCCGCTTTTTGCCTGTTGGCATCAGGTCAAAAGAAGGGAAGCGCGCTAAGGTACTTTGAAAAAACTTTAAATGCATCCTCTGACTTCATTTTATGGTTGTTCTGTTTATCTTGAATACCCATACGTTTTTCAGCCTCGGTAGCCCAGCAAAAACTCGTAACAAAACAGAAAACGAAAACAATAAAAATGTTGTTTTCTGTTAAGCTTTTGTGTGGTCGGTGTTCTTGATTTACTTCATCATGTTTCATCCCGACCACACGGGTATGAGTATAACTCTCCATTTCTCCACGAAAACGTAGGTCACCTTTTGTTTTTCAGCGTTGCCAGATGACTATTTTTAAAGAAAATTTACTCAATGTGACAGTGAACGAAAACGACTCATCAGCAACTTTTACGCGTTGCATAGGAGACACTTTTTGTGCAGCAGTAATATAAACAGAGAAACTTGATAAGTCTGTTTTTGAGACACACGACTTATGTTCTCCGCGGTAAACATATTCACAAGCATTTTGGAAACGTGCACGCAACATCACAATTCAAAATCATTGCCGTGGAAGTACTCACATATAAGAGTATTATACCAGCGCTTAACAACGCTCGAAATTTTGCTGTAGTACTTCAGAAATGCTAGGAGAAAACACACGGGAATTTAGCTTTATAATCGTAAGAAGAGAAAGATGTACTTACGAAATTACAAGCAAGAAGCCAATGAAAAAAAGAGGTCGATTAGCATAATGGCCACAAATATGATTACCCTACTGTCGTCCTGTGTACCTGACCATTGCATGCATGTAACTCGACTATACCGCGTGTTACAACCACCCCCAGTGGCCGAGTACGTACGGAAGCTAACTCCGCAATGCACGCAAAAATGAAGGCGAAGCATCTTACGGATCACTACCTGCCTTGAATCCCCGACTTTCAGAGGAAGGCGTAAATAGTGGAATCCATCGGCTGTGATGTTCATGAAAAACACGCATCGCCGTAAGCTTGCGCTTTAGGCGGTGGCGTAAAAGAAAGGGACCGAGTCACTAGCCTGGGTGGACTTCGCGCACCCCTTTGACAATTGCAAAAGCGGCCACCTCCAGGCACGTAGCCAGAATCTTTTTTTTTTGGGGGGGGGGGGGGGGGGCACCATTTGATTTCGGGAGGAGCACTTTTCGCTTTCTACGCCATGGCGAAAAAAACTTTCGGGGGTGAGGGAAGGGGAGCGGCACGTGTTGGTTGTGCCACCCCTTCTCCACCTCCACCCTTCCCTCCTACGTTCTCGCGCGCACACCTATACGGCTAACATGGTCTACTTATAGCCGCGTCAGTTTTTTACCTGTGAGCGGACGTGCGTAAGCGATAGCATTAACAAATATTCAGAACGTCCAGGAGTGTATTTGTAAATAGAGAAAAAAAAACAAGGACTCGTACAAAAAAAAAAACGCGTAAAGTATACAATTGTATCGCATTTTTTTTTCGTCTTAGACAAGTCCGCAAAAGTCGCAGCGCATCTACGTGCATTGTGTCTTCGCGTCATTGTTGAAAGGCAATCGAGCAGAACGGAAAGGCGCCTTTTGCTATACAGGCGAGAACAAACACCCTCCTACATTTGCCTTTCCAAGCATCGAGTTTTATTGCCGTAGCTTTTGTGGTGCTACGTCTACGCTGCCAGGTTCATTCTGCTCGGACTGCATTTATTCCTTCGCATAAGCTGTCACGCCCCCCCCCCCCCCCCCCATGCCTGTCGTTCCGAAGCTTCTTCCATTACTACATGAAAAAAAAAGGTGCTTTCATTCAACTGACTACTCCCATTTCCCCGTGCGCAATGTTATAACAGCAATATTTTCTTCCTCGTCACGCAAGAGAGGCTGTGGGCCACCACCACTATGCATGAAATATGCACTGCATGTCTTGCGTTTTTTTTTTTTTTGCGAACGAAGTTTTGGAGTTTTGGGGAAAACTTATTCAATAATGTGTTCTGATTTTTTTTAGCGGTAGTATAAAAGAACTGTCGCCCTAATTACCAGTCTCCAGTTAGTGTTTTTTTTTTTAGGCTTCTACTATAGAATTTTTTTTCAAAAGCTAAAGGAAAGAATTTTAGTGAGAAAAAAGGGTACCCAGCAAGTGTGTCTGTAGCAATCATTCATAGAGTGCTTAGAAAAGGCTCCGAAAGGCCACTCTTCTAGCTTTCGCTGTGACTGTGCTGCGTTTTCGCGTAAGCCTGAAGGTTGTTTTTCCAATGGATCGTGTAGTACACCGACTTGGTGTTTGGCTGTTAGTGGGTATACTCACCTCAAAATCTAGCCCCACAATGCCCTGCGAAACCCTTGGGCGTACCTTAATTCATCCCCACATTGATGAAACAGTTGATTATCCAATGCTGCTGTGGTAAGCACAGAAGTGCTGCCACCAGGCATCTACTCATTGAATAGGTCCAAGCGCACTTCCTGCCCGGTAATCAACAGAACGAACAGCATAGTCGCTTGAGAGGGCTGCCAACCCGTGGGAAATTGACATGGGACTGCCATACCTAAAAAATATGGTGATCGTTTTTTTTTTACCGAAGCCTGGCAGCCCATCGCCTGTGCGACTAACGAAATAGTGCAGCTCAGATACTCGGCAAGAGGTTCTGGAATCACGGCTACCAAACTGCCACCGCGGGGAATCAGTGGCCGCAGTCACAATGCTTAGCAGCTGACCCGGAAGACACGGGTTTCATACTGGGCGCAGCTGTCATATTTTGAAAGAGATGACATTTTAGCGGTCCGTGTGTGTATGTAGTTTGTCAGCGCACGTTAACAAATCTCAACTGCTTGAACTCATCCGGAGCAGTCCGGTACGGCGTTTCTCAAGGATGGAGTTGCAACATAAGTAGATAGCTTAACAACTTATGGATTCATGAAAGAATCAGTTGAAGGGGGCGGGCGGAATGGAAGCAGAATGACGATGGGCCCTCGGGCTTCTCTAAATGGCTGGACACTTTCGTGCTTCGGTGATACCTCTGGCACAGCCCGCTCTGGCACAGTCAGACGCCAGTCATACGCCAGTCATAGGTCAGTGATTCGTCAATCAGTCGTAAGTCAATAAATAAATAAATAAATAAATAAATCTATCCATCACGTGTTCGCCTTAAGCCCGTGCGAAAGACACTGGATGTGCTGTTATGCCAGCGAGTCCTCGTCAAACGTCCGTGCCTCTGAAACAGGCAATCTGGGTCAAGGCCAGCCCGCAGCCCGCCGGGCGCGAACAACTCCACGGCGTGAACACGCGCGGCGCATCTGTGGCCCACGTGCATTGAGTCAGCGTCGCACGTGACGGCGAGCCGGCGTCCTCATGTCTGGTGGCCTGACGCATCGCGCGGCGAACCCCATTGGAGGAGCCTGCTCTGAAGACCAGCGGCGCTTCTGATTGGACATTTTAGTTGGGCCCGGTGTAAATAAAAGAAGCCCTGCGGCGTGTCGCGATCAGCGGTTTTAGGCGAAAGGCTGACCTATGTATTAGAGAGAGGAGCTCGGCTCTTCGAGTCTCTGCCGGCCCCAGTGCCGAAATTGTAACGCCTCTGTATATATGCTGTACATAAACCTTGTTTAACTCACCGTCGTCTCGTCCGCTCGTCTCCTCAGCTCTGCGCAGAAGCAGTCGCGAGCTGAGAAACATACGCTACCAAACGGCTGGTGACCTTCCCGGCGGGGTCGAAAGCAGTGGCGCCTCCGGGGCCGTGTTGGCGTCGCCGTCTTACGCAACAGTGGTGGCTTCGGCGGGATCGGTCCGCCGTTTCTCAACAGTGGTGGCAGCGGTGGGATCGGCCGGCGTCAGCGACATCGATGCGGTGAGTGCCTGATGTTTTCCCCTCAGTTCACCAGACTACTCTAGCTCAGGTTGTAGTAGTTTAGAGAAGGGCTGTGTGAAGCATTAGAGTGAGCTTTGATCGTTTCAAGCAAAGTCGAAGTGCTTTGAAACCAAAGTTAATGCGGAGGGGGTAAACACGGGAGAGTGAAAAGTTGCTTGCGCGTCTTGCTAGTTGACTTATAGTGGGTACGGCAAGTAAATTGTTAACAGGGGCAAACAGCAAGAGGCTAGTGTGAACGATGGAGAACCTTAAAGTGAAGGAACTCATCGAAATTTGTGAGGAACTCGGCATTACTTTGGGCCGTGCGAAACGAAAGCAAGCGATCCTTGAGATCATGAAGGATGAGGGTGTGTCGGCTGAGGAAGTCGATGAGGCCTGGGTGGATATTAAAGCACGCCGTGAGGAGGCTGAAAGGCGAGAAGTAGAAGCTCGCGAACGTGAGGAGGCTGAAAGGCGAGAAGCTCGTGAAGAGGCTGAAAGGCGCGAAGCTCGCGAACGTGAAGAAAGGCGCGAAGCTCGCGAACGTGAAGAAAGGCGAGAAGCTCGCGAACGTGAAGAGGCTGAAAGGCGCGAACGTCGCGAGCGCGAGGAGGCCGAGAGACAAGAGCGCCTAGAGTTGAAACGACTAGAATTGGCAATCCTACAGTGTTCGCAGGCGCCTAGCGCAGCTTCTCCGACGATGCAGGTCAGCGGTATTAGAATTCGGGATCAACTGCCACCGTTCGTAGTAGGCGAGGACATGGCGAAGTATCTCGTCAAGTTTGAACACGTCTGTGAGCGAAATGCTTTGGAGCAGTCTCTTTGGGCGCGGAACCTGCTAGCTCTTCTTCCCGGCGAAGTGTCCGACGCGATAACTTGCTTGTCTAGGGAAGCGTTTGAGAGCTATGACGAGGTTAAGGAAGTGCTCTTGAGACGTTATAAGTTGTCACCCGAGGCTTTCAGGCAAAGGTTCCGGTATGCTGAAAAGGGGAATGAGTCACACGTTGACTTCGCGTTTCGTCTTAAAGCCGATTTAATTGAATGGCTCAAGGGCGAAGGTGTTTATGACGACCGCGATAAAGTGGTGGAATGCGTTGCATTGGAGCAATTCTACCGCTGCATCGAGGAGGATGTCAAACTTTGGCTGCAGGACAAACTTGGTGAAGTACAGCTAAACAAGGCAGCAGAGTTAGCTGAGGAGTATTATACTCGCCGAAAGTTGCATAGCAGGGCAGTGCGCGTTGAAAAGGATGAAAGAAAAGAGGGCTTTTCAAAGAAACCTGATCAACGGAAACCCGCTCCGCACCGTAATTTCAAGAAGGACCCGTCTCTTACGAAGGACAGTGTAGGGGAAGGGCAAACAGAAGCGGAGAAATCGAGTGAGGTTTCTACCACACAGGCATTAGAACCGGAAAACAAACGGAAGCCGCTAATCTGCTACAACTGTAAAAAGGAAGGGCACATCGCGAGAAACTGTCAGGAAAAGTTTGCCTTCGCAACGATCCGAGAATCAGAAAAAAACATGCGGTTGTTGGAGCCGTATCTCCAAGAAATTAGGGTCAATGAGAAAACGTGCCGAGCACTTAGAGACTCAGCGGCAACCATGGACGTTGTCCATCCTTCATTGGTGTCTCCGGATGACTTCACAGGAGAATGCGCGTGGATCAGGCAAGTCGCCGAGGTGCAGAGTGTTCGCTTACCAATCGCCACCGTTGTCATTGAAGGCCCGTTCGGTAAGCTTTGCACCGAAGCGGCTGTGTCTGCCGCGCTGAATGGTCGTTTTTCTTATCTTTTCTCCAACAACTCGGAGCAGCTTCTCAAAGAGCAGGGCAAATCGTTCTTCCCCAACTTAGCGTGCATGGCTCCCACGCGATCGCAAGCGCGAAAGCTTTCGCGGAAGCTTGACTTGGTTCCATGCGGTGAACTCTCAAGTGACCTTGTCGGCGGGTCGACGGCACCCCAGAAAGGAAATTTTCCGCATGAGTCATGTGAGCAGTCACGCGAGCGGCCCGTCGCGGGAGCGGCCGGCGCGGTATGCGCTGGGGGAGACGACGTGGCGCCATTGAGTCAGAGCGAGAGGGTTGCAACGCTCTCGCCTGTAGCGGAAAGTTGGAGCGAGCTGCCGAGAGTTGATCGAGAGACGCTCATTCGAGGGCAGCGTGAGGATCTCTCGATTGAAGCGCTAGTGGAAAGCCAAATTGAAGCGCGAGTGGAAAGCCAGAAAAACGCGGCAAAAGTGCTGTCGAAGGAGCACTACGAGAAATCGGGGAAGAAGCGCGCTTTTGAAGTTGATAATCAGGTAATGCGGCTGCAGCCATCCAAAAGGAACAAGCTTGAGGTTGATTGGGAAGGGCCCGCCAAAGTATTATCGAAGCCTTGCGATACAAATTATGAGGTGCAAGTAGGAAGGCGGCAGCACAAAATTTACAACTTGATGAAACCCAATGTTCAACATCAAGTGGTCGTAAATCAGCTGTTGAAGGCTTCAGTGGAAGAGGAAGCAGAAAATTTGAGTTCTAGTGAGGTGATCGAAGGGAGATCGAAAGTAATTTGGGAGCAGATAAACCTAGAGCCTAGCTTAGGTGAAGGAGGACCTGAGAAAGAGGACCTGAGAAAGATGGGTTCCGAGTTTGAAGACGTGTTTTCGGACCGCCCCGGAAACATGAGGGTGATCGAACACGATATCGAGCTAAGCGGTGAGGAGTCAATCAGTAGCAAGCCGTATCGTTGTTCCCCTGTGCAACGTCGCAAGTGTGAGCCGCTCTTGGTGCCGCATAGGTATCGTCGCCTAAAAGTGGCCGGTTACTGAGGTGGAGCATGTTGCTCCACAGCGCAACTTTGACGTTCGCTAAAGAAAAAAAAAAGGAAAGGTAAACGTTAATGCAGGTGCATTGAGCAGTGCGTTTAGTTAGTACCTTCTCAACCTTTCGGTTTCTGGCTGGCGATTCGGGGCAAAATTTTGACCTCATCACGACCTGGGCTGAGCGCTCTCGTTCAGAGTGATCTCAAGGGGCCAACTTTATGTGGTATTCTAATCCGTTACGTTGTTGTACGTGAAAAAAAAAAATTGAGTTGTCATTTTAGGGGTCTTTTGTCCCACATGTGCCTCTTGATGTAGAGGGAACAAAATTCCGATAAACACGTAGATAGGTATATGTTGTACTATACTTTGTCTGGTGTTCTGTCGGGTGACCGAGGGCACTTGCTTGTGTCGTGTGTTGTCTGTTGTCGAACCGTTCTTAGCAAGTTGCAGAACCATCGACAAGTGCTGAAACCGAAAATGGTCAGAAGAGACGAGCGAAGTTGGCCAGCAAGTTGTGGCGACAAGCCAGTGGAGCGGGGATCCGTCGTCAATGATGGGATGTGTTCCCGGAACAGTCTGGAGCTGTATTCTCCCCATGGCCCTGGAGGCGAACCTGGAGGGACCTGGCGAACGAGCGCACCTGACATCCGAGCCCCGTGGAAGCAGCTCGTCTTTCCGGTGCATTGTCTGGCGGCGGGGGTGCTGTTATGCCAGCGAGTCCTCGTCAAACGTCCGTGCCTCTGAAACAGGCAATCTGGGTCAAGGCCAGCCCGCAGCCCGCCGGGCGCGAACAACTCCACGGCGTGAACACGCGCGGCGCATCTGTGGCCCACGTGCATTGAGTCAGCGTCGCACGTGACGGCGAGCCGGCGTCCTCATGTCTGGTGGCCTGACGCATCGCGCGGCGAACCCCATTGGAGGAGCCTGCTCTGAAGACCAGCGGCGCTTCTGATTGGACATTTTAGTTGGGCCCGGTGTAAATAAAAGAAGCCCTGCGGCGTGTCGCGATCAGCGGTTTTAGGCGAAAGGCTGACCTATGTATTAGAGAGAGGAGCTCGGCTCTTCGAGTCTCTGCCGGCCCCAGTGCCGAAATTGTAACGCCTCTGTATATATGCTGTACATAAACCTTGTTTAACTCACCGTCGTCTCGTCCGCTCGTCTCCTCAGCTCTGCGCAGAAGCAGTCGCGAGCTGAGAAACATACGCTACCAAACGGCTGGTGACCTTCCCGGCGGGGTCGAAAGCAGTGGCGCCTCCGGGGCCGTGTTGGCGTCGCCGTCTTACGCAACAGTGGTGGCTTCGGCGGGATCGGTCCGCCGTTTCTCAACAGTTCCATGTTCAGTGCTTGCAAGCCTTCTGCGCATGGACTATAGTTAATAGGTAATGAGAAGTTTCTAATAGGCGCTCCAAAAATTCGGGGCCCCAAAGCCCTTTACGTATGCCCGCTTTGGGTCAACCAGAAGAGAAGAGTCTTGGAATAGTCTGTGACGCTTTGGATCACCCTAGCCTTGGCCACCCTAGCCTTTGGTTCACCCTAGCCTTGGCCGAGAGCCGTCACTTCAGTGGGCGCCGTCATGTTTTTCTGACACAGAGCCTTTTGGGCAGGCTTTAGGGCTCCCGATAAATTCGAGGAACGGCGTCTTCAACGCAAAAACCAAACGCTGTTTGGGTCTCGCGCATGCGCAGTGGTCTCGGCGCTATTGGGGATCCTATTGGAAAACTCCCTAACGAAGCCAAACATGTGTCACATTATGGAGTTTTTGACTAGCATACGTAAAGCTTGCGGGCGTTGACGGTGTAGCGTTAATGTTCGTCACTCTATCGGGCCCAGCAAGAGGTGAGCGTATGGCGCATGCGCAACGCGAACGCGAAGCTTTGCGTACGCTGTGCGAACAATGGATATTTCTAATGAAACGCGGTACGCGAAAGATCTTGCGTCTAGTACTATCAAGTTGTCATGATACGAACTTGCGTGGAACACAACTATGTTGAAATAGCGAGGCAGAAGTTGAAGAAAACGAAGCGAGCACGCATCAGTTTATGATGATTCCTGTTTGCACTACCAGGCGTAACGTAAAGCTTAATCAGAGCACTACTGTTAACAACAATAATGAGAAATCTTTGCAATTTTTACGTACCTGGTAAAACAGTACAGGAGGATGCTCTTATAGGGGTTAAAACAAAATGGTAAAAGACAGTTAAGCTAAGAGTAACCTGTCTGCTGCGCTTGCATTTCACTCGATAAAGCACTGCGTAAAAGCCAGTTATTTCTCACATCTCGTAGGCTTATCTCTGCAAAGCTCGGGCGTCGTGTAATAATAAATTCCGGGTTCTTTAGTGCAGAAATCTCTACTAGAACTTCAGGAAATAGACACGTGCTAGTCGTTTGTGCTTACGTTGTCATTTTTCATATCTTTATTGAGCAATTTACGGAACAAAAGGGCTTTAAAGACACTGAAGTGAAAGAATAAATTTGTTTAAATTGATGAATTGCACCATGAGAAAACTAATGTTGCTACTTTTACGATCATAGGTTAATAATAAAGAATAAATTTGAGGTCAAAGTATCATCATTGAATTTGGCGCCAAAATCTACGCGCGTGACATAACACATATCAATGAATACACTTTTCGTGTCTTGGTGAAACTGGATTAACAAAACTTCTTGTGATACCTTGAGCCTATGACCACCTTAGAGGACCCTGCAATTCACAATTAGTAATTAGGCGTTACATTGGATGCCGTCAAATGTGTGGAACCATTTCGTTTTGTGCAGTATTTTCAAGGTAGTGTCGTCACCACCTTTTTTTTTTTCGCGTGCTTTACGCTTACCTGTAACCTCTTTTGGCAGCAACCAGCGTGATTTCGGAATTGTGAAAACAGTAATTTGCTATTATAATAAACATCCCTTTTCTAGTCCCTCAAATGATGAATTTATTTAAGACAATCTAAAGCTTAGGAATAAGCATCGTGATTATTTTGAGCATTGCCTATTTTTCTCCCTTCTCTTCTAACGCTACACCTTCAGCTCTTTTGCGGAAGCTGAAAAAACAAAAAAAAAAAGCTCGCAGCAAATACTATGTGTGTTCTGCCGCTAAGTTATTGCTAAGTGACCAGTGCCCTTCTTCGCAAGCCAGGAAAGAAATCCAAGGTGCACCAGGCCGACTTAACTGTATTACGGCTGAATGCGACTTAACGAAATTGCCGGCCTGTTTGGCCTGAAGAATGTAGCAGGCCGCTAACGCTAGGCAGATTCTTAAGCAGAAACCCGGCACTGGCTATTCCTGTTCGTCGAATGGGAGCAGTGAAGGGAGCGGGGAAGAAGTGCGATAAAACCCACTTTCTGCCATGGTTCTCGCTTGAGGCACTTAGTTTTTTCTCCGAGCTAAGGGGATCTTTTTTTTTCTTGAACAGCTTCGTCCTTGCCCCACTTGAAATATTTTTTTCTTCTTACAGATAAGCGGTTGCTATAGGGGTGTTGTCTTTCAAACATGTGGTTTATCATATATGTGCATGATTGATGTATTCGGTTGCATATTTGATGTATTTGATTTTCAGTATACTTTATCGATTCAAAGTACCGTTAAGGTGACATCTGATGCGTCTATTTTTCAATAATATAAATCTGCTCATGTAGAGCAAGACACTAGACTACATTGTGTCTGGGCGTTGTATCTATATGCCCCAGATATTTGCGGGCTTTGTTAGAATAAGAGCTTTCTAAAATGAGCTCATCGCAGTCTGAAGGCAGGTAATTATTTTATTTCTTCAACTTTCACTTTATTCTAGAGATG
This sequence comes from Rhipicephalus microplus, assembly GCF_043290135.1. Lineage (NCBI taxonomy): Eukaryota > Metazoa > Arthropoda > Arachnida > Ixodida > Ixodidae > Rhipicephalus > Rhipicephalus microplus. The sequence continues at coordinate 17,153,181 of NC_134703.1, forward strand.
AGGTGAAACTCAACATGCAGCTGTTGTCAGAAACTGCTCGTTTCGTTTTACAATGGTGGAGTAATGAGAATAATAATATTCAAAATTAAACACTGCGTACTCTGCTGAGGTACCTGCACGCGCTATACTCCTAATTAAATTAGGCGGATAGCCCCGCTGTGGTGGTCTAGTGGCTAAGGTACTCGGCTGCTGACCCGCAGGTCGCGGGATCGAATCCCGGCGGCGGCGGCTGAATTTCCGATGGAGGCGGAACTGTTGTAGGCCCGTGTGCTCAAATTCGGGTGCACGTTAAAGAACCCTAGGTGGTCGAAATTTCCGGAGCCCTTCACTACGGCGTCTCTCATAATCATATGGTGGTTTTGGGACGTTAAACACCACAAATCAACATTAGGCGGATAAGTGAAATGGTAGAATTGACGTTATTTGTGCAAAGAATGCATCGCAGCGTGTTCATTAAAAAAATTGCCAACAGTAATTATTACGGCATAATGAATTTCTTCCAAACGCCACTATTTTTCTGATTTTTTCTGATATCTATTTCTCTTTATTTCACTCTTTTTTTTTCTTTTTATACTTTGAAGAAGGTGCAAAGATTAACGCTTACGAAAATGGTACTAGCACGTTTATAACCTTGGCTTTAAAGCCGAAAACAAAGCACACCTGTGCCAGTTTATTTCTACGAAGTCTAGGATAAAATACATGTGTAAAATCCAAGGAATATAGGAATATACATACACCCGGAACATTACAAGGTAAGAAGAGAAACACGAGAATAATTGTTACAACAGAGGCTAGTGACCCATGGCAACGATGAATGCGTACGATGCAGGGATGCTGCTAAATACCGAAGGGTAAACAAATATGTAGCTGACGTGGAGGATGAAGCAGGCAGGTAACTTATTGCTGCTTCGATACATGCAAATGATGCAACCACCGCAGAGATGTTGAGCGTTGCGCTAGCAATCAAGACTTCGTCTATAGCAACTATCGTGACGTATTCACAAGAAGCATTTCCAGGATTCCCAAGAGGACTGATTTGCAGGTTAGCGCTTCAAGCTCTCCTAAAGTTTGAATTTAATCACGCAAGTAATTTCTAGACACTGGAGCATGAATCATCAGTGGGGAACGAAGCAATGTATGCCGCAGCCCGAGTGAATACACAAACGGCTACTCCACAGTGAAACTTCGACTTCACAAGCGTAGAGCAGCCAATACCAAGAACATACTCCGAAATACTCTCGCGCAACCAAAATCAACGACGCCACTATAGGCACCTATCCGCGTAGTATGCTCCTACACGAAATGTACCCCAGCAAGTCTAGTAGGAATTGTAAATACTGACCTAACTCCACAAGCACCTTGTGCCACATGCCATGAGGTTGTTAAAAAAGCCCAAGTATCCCACCCATAGACTAACAGCGCATCCAAGCAAATCCGGAAGACCAGTTGGAGGCTTTGCGGACGTCACTAAATCCTGCAGACCAGCTTCAGCTCGTAGACAGGACTCGGAAATCCTCTACAAGTGGTGACTATGCGGGATAAAGAAGTAACCCACCTCTGAGCAAAGGGAACGTGCACCTGGTCACACAAGTTGTCGATTAGTGTAGCTACCTGGATGTAGCACAAGTCACCGATTGTTTAGACAGCTTCATCGTCTAAACTTGGGAAGGAGCTCTGAGTTATGGTACTTTTACATTTGAAGGTGTATTTCTTGACACCAATTCGTAGGCAGTATTGCCTAGCGGGAACTAATAAAGTATTGTATAGCGTGTCTCTTTTCAAGAACATTAAGAAGTGCTTTTCTAAACAGAATTGTCTTCGTTTGTAGTCGTGAAGGAAAATTTAAAAATGCTAATCATTAAATAACGGGAGATCAAACATTTTCGTGGATAACTTAGGCAATGAGTTCTAGTTAGGTATTGACAATTAACCTGCCGAAAACATAACCAACTTGGTTACCCTATCTCACGTGTAATATGACAGCAAGTTTGCCAGTCTGATAGACTAATCAGTGTTGTTGACCTCCAGGACATTCGTAGATGCATAATACCGTTGTATTCACTGACAGAAAACAGCAGCGCAAAGACATGGTTCGCGAACGACCCAGATTCATACAACAAATAACGTTTCATAAACATTGAAGACACACACGCACTTATGCCAGAAAACCTGGAAGAGTAAAGGAACATGGCTTGTAGCTCAAAGGCAGTGGCTTATTCCGAGTTCAGTATACTACACCACTGGTACAAGAGGTATGTCCTCAATCAAGCGATGATGAGGCAAATGTTAAGACTTGAAAATGAGGAGGAACTGAATGAACAGCAAACGTAACTATAATTCGGACAGAGCTCTCTGTGATGTCAGAATAAAGAAATGAATAGTGATCCTAAAGACAGCTGATATGGGGAACTTGTCAGCTGGTTGTTCGAACATCTTCAACAAGGAAACAACGAGGCAAAAGTGAAGACAAGGAAAGAAAGAGCAACATACTACGTATAAAGTACTGTGCTTGAGGTGGGTTGCTCGTTCCTTGCCTCCTCTTTGTTTTCACCACACTGTTTCACGATTGAAAATCACTAAAGAGGAAGCAGATTGTGCGTTTACGTAGTTCTGTGTTAGCACCTGACGTCGAGATGTGGCGAGCCAATGATTGGCTTACTTAGGTAACCATGATGTTGAATTTTGCGAATGCATGAATGCAATCGGGCCCACTGCCAAAAATCCACAGACCCACTCTTTTCACTCCATCTTGTGGTCAGTTCACCAGACCCCCCACACCCACCCCCCCTTCCTCTGGCGCTGTTTCTTCTCGGTCCATGCAGCATCTCCTCATGCAAACCTTTAAATCGAATGCAAGGGCAGCTACAAGTATACGGTACCATGTTTCGCGCGATAGGTAAAGTCACATGACAAACAATTAAGCTCTTAAATTTACACTACTTTCCTTCCCTCATAGCGAAGTTCTCGTTTTGGCAGAATTGATGCTTCAAGGAGTATGCGAGAAATTATTAGGTAACTGCCAGCTCGTAATAAAGTCACATGCTTCGTGATGCCAACAGGCAAAAACAAAAAAAAAAGAAGTGTTTTACACTCTCCGCAATGACTACATGCTGCTCTCACTGACACTCTCCCGTTTAAACGCACATATATAGCCTATAAAGTGGACGGGGAGGGGGGGGGTGACTAGTGCCGTTGCTCCATGGTAGAGCATCGAACACGTTATTCGAAGGCCCCATGTTTGGTCCCTGTGAGTGGCAAGTTACCTCTTCGTCCACTTTTCTTTCTTCACATTTACATTACCTTTAGTTCCAATTACATTCCTTATAATTTTCTTGACATTATTGCCTGTTCGTTTTCAATATTATTGTGTTTAACAAAAAAAAAACGAGCCCATAAGTTTACATTTCTTTCCTTTACAAAGTTACGAAAACTTTCTTGTGTCTATCAAGGGCCATCGGACTTCACGGGCACTTGTGAAACATTATCGTGAGACCATGTTGTGTATTCTTGAGCCGACTATTTATTCATCCCCCTTTTTTTGCTCTTCGCCCCGCGGCGGTGGTCTAGTGGCTAAGGTACTCGGCTGCTAACCCGCAGGTCACGGGTTCGTATCCCGGCTGCGTCAGCTGCATTTCCGATGGAGGCGGAAATGTTGTAGGCCCGTGTGCTCAGATTTGTGTGCACGTTAAAGAACTCCAGGTGGTCGAAATTTCTGGAGCCCTCCACTACGGCGTCTCTCATAATCATATGGTGATTCTGGGACGTTAAACCCCACATATCAATCATTTTTAGGGGCGAAGCTCCTTATGGCGTGGCTTGGGCGTCCCTCGTATATAACCACCAGTGGCACATACCCGAAATAGGTATAACACTTGACCTCCAAGGTGGTGCCAGTGAGAGATTTCTTCTGTGCGTTGTTTAACAATAAAAAATAGTGCTCAATGTACATGCCAATGGCTGCTAATGGGGAATAAGAGACATGAGCATTCGGCATTTAGTCAACGCGCACGCTGCGATCCCCATTAGCAGCCATTGGCATGTACATTGAGCACTATCGGACAAAAAATGGATGCTACATTATACTCGCTGGGTGTAACCTCCTTAGCTTTAGAAAGGTTTAGCGAGCGTTGAGCCGCAGTGCCATGAATACAATGAACTTGTATATACCATGAATGAACTCAAGGTGGTTAAAAATGAGAAGTAGATACGAAGCGCAAGCCGTAAGAAAGTAAAAGCCGAATTCTCCTGTCTCTCATTTCTCATTAGCAGCCATTGGCATGTAAATTGAGCCCTATCCGACAGAGAAAAGTTGCTACGTTATACTCGCTGGGCGTAACCTCCTTGGTTTTCGAAAGGTTTAGCGAGCGTTTGGTCGCAGTGCCATGAATACAGTGAACTAGAATATACCATGAACTCGAGGTGGTTAAAGGTGGGAAGTGGACCCAAAGCGCAGGCCGTAAGGAAGTGTGCGTGTGCCACCTCTCGTTTAGTCCTTGGAATGTCCGCTGGATGGCGGTGCTTCTGTATGGGGAATATATGATAAAAAGATGCGAGATGGTTGGACTTGGAGTGTTGAATAGATGAAAGAACGGACACACAAACAGATGCATGGATGGACGCATGAACGGACGCAGGGGCGGATGCATGAAAGAACGCAGGGATGGGCGCACAAACAGACGCATGGACGGTCACACAGACGGACGCATGGACGGACGAATGCTTCGCCCCACTCTCCATCATTCACTCCGTGGATATGCTGCCATTTTTTTTGCTCTTCTTTTTTCTCTATATCTTTCCTTGCTATCATTCCCCCTTTCCTCCACGCTAAAAGTAGGGTAGCCAACCAAGCCAAAGTTTGGTTAACCTCCGAACCTTTCCTCCCCATTTCTCTCTCAATTTACAAAGGTGTGCCATTTTTCACTAGAGAATGTTTTAATGAAGGCAGCAGCGGCTGGCTTGACGAAAACAAGACTGATTGCCAAAACTTTGGCCCCAGGTACACCCTGTGTTCAAGTGTTTTTCAGCTGTTCAAGCTTACAGGTTCCCCAGAACTCCTGGCTTATTAAGATTGAGTAGAACAAAGGATAAGTTTGACATTACCGGAGTTAAGCCGGGCGACACCACGCGGACCTCTCGTAAGCTCGATAAACGCAACTGCCTGACGCGCTTTTCGCTGGTCGCAACTTCTCATATTCACTCTCGCGAAAACACAGGAAGTACGCTGTTATCTTCACACCAGCCGGCAGCCCCAAAAGAGCGTGCTTGCATTTTTCGTATGAACAAGTACCCGTACAAACGTCGCTGAGGTTGCCTTCTCCGCATTTTAGTGCTCTTTTGCTTTTTTTTTTTGGGGGGGGGGGGGGGTCGCAAGTGACTTACGGGCTAAAACACTAGCCTGGTCAGGAATTTATTATCTATTACTTGATGCATACGAGCCCAGACACCACATTGCTCGAGCCACGTTTTGCCAGTGTACTACCATGGATGACTTACGGCTACTGCGCCGTCAATATCCAAACCAGTCTCGAGGGTATCTGGTCGGGCGACAAAATTTACGGGGCTGCAAAGGAAAAATAACAAGACATTTGCGAGGAACTCCCATAATCCTAAGAAACATGGCTTTCATTTGTGGCCGGTAAAAGTGCATACGGATATGTATTTCTCAAAAAGTGCACTTAGATACGTGATGAGTAGGTAATGCAACAGACAAACGGTGAAGTGGTTATAAATACGAGTTAGAAAAAAAACATTTTAGAATACTTTCTAGTTTACTGTTTGTAAGCTGCGTGCAACTGTTCTCTTTTCAGTGCATCCACACACTAACGCCCACAATAGCGACCAAATGAAGGTGAGACTTGTTCTGTAGAAAACCATGTGATGTAACTATCTTATTACAATGACTGTTATGAATAAACACAAAAATGCTTATGTGATTGGGATATAAGCACTCTGAAAGCCTTTTCATATTATTTTTATTGCTTCTGAATTACATACCAATCGATCGCATTTTTTAAATGTTTTTCTAGTGTCCCGCCCGAAAAAAATTTACTGACGGGCTTTTTCTTCAGCTAACGTGTGACGGCTGTCATTATTCTTTGTTTTGAGAGATGCGGTAAACTTGAAAAAGATATAATTACCTACGGGACCCATGATGCCTTATAAGGTTGGTAGTATGCAATGAATTATTAAACACTCGAGATACGTGCGTGGGGTATTCACGGCACTTATGTTTCTCTCTCTCTCTCTCTAAGCGGTCACAGTCAGTGCACTAGGAGAAATAGAAAATTAATTGAACGAATGCGCAAAATATCGTAGGGGTGGCACTCAAGTTTGTGTTCCCTGTTAGGCAAGGAACGGGCGGCACAGTCTATGCGAAGCCCATAACTGTTGGCGATAGCTACATCCAGTCAGTGCTGGTGGATACGTATTTGCTAGGAGTACGCAGCAGAACACAGTTGTATGGCAAAATATTGGGCGTCGCTACAATAGAAATATTCAGGAGGGCAACTCCACACACGGGCATTTCTAGTAATGCGCAGCAGAACTAGAACTCCAGCAGCGCTTTTGCTGACAACTCTTCGGCCTATTGTCACGCGTCCATGCACTTACGCGAAAGAACTCAGTGAATGCAGCGAACAAATCGACGGCTCATGCCGGTGATACAGAGCGCCCTACTGCAGGTTGTGTAGTGAATAGACTCACTCATATCAAAGCTCTCGTCTTGGAGGTAGTATAGTTCTACACCTCGACTCTTTATTCATTCATTATTGTTCTGCCTTCTGCACTATCTCCTTTCGCTCTGTTCACATTACGAGGTCACTGTTCTTTCTGAAGTGAGTGAATGCAGGCGTGTGTTATCAACAGCATCTTTGACTCGTCGAAAGGTGAGAAAACGATCATACTCATACTGCATAACGAGGCCACAGCTGGGTCGGGCCGAGCACGTTATTGCGGTATACCATTAGTGTCTCTTCACAGAAGCCGACGTAAACTTTTTCGTTTCGACTGCCTTGGTCCACACGGAACACGCATGAATGTATGCACATTAGAAGGAACTAGCCAGAATTGATCACTGTGCATGAACATGGTTATTTCGACTATACACGCCTTCATACCACTATGTGAATCTCGGAATTCGTGCATACAGAAATTTATGACTTGACAGCTGCGCGTAGTACATAAAAAATATGTGCAACAGCTCTGCGATTTCAATGACGTGTTTCGAGACCATGATTCGTCTAGATGATGGCGTAATCACCCCACTCCTTCACTATCCTCTTGCCAACGCTCGTGATATTCCCAAGAAATATGAATAAAGATGACTTTTTACACAGTGTTCAGTACGATATAGACCACGCTGTCAGTTTGCCCCATGAAAGACACTGCAGAAGAAACGAAAAAAAGACAGGTCAATTTACGCAGCTCTTCACTTCGTCATTCACAGTGACTATGAGAACGAGAACAATACCTTCTCGCTTTCTCAGCGGCGCTGCCTTAGTCATTTAAACAGGGCCCGCAAGCCTTCAGCGCCTAAATTACAAAAATAAACAATGCCCTTTTTTTTTGAAACTGCAAACCTACTTTATATTCACCTAAATAAAAAGAAAATAACGCACTAAATACAACTCTAACCAGCTGGTAATGAATAAGGGCTATGCTTTTATTGGTTATTTCGCACCACCAACCTATTATTATTATTATTATTATTATTATTATTATTATTATTATTATTATTATTATTATTATTATTATTAAACACCTTCATCTTGTACCGCCAAATGTCTAATACACCGGGCAGATGGGTGCTGTCTTCTTTGTTTGTTATGACGACTAAAAATGCCAGCTCACGCTTGCTTGCAAAAAAAATAAAAAACACAAGACAATTTCATGTTGAGATGAATCCAAGCCACAAGGGCATGAAAACAGCCGCCATGCGCACTGTTTTGTGGTACAAAAGGCTTAATTATGCTCCGCTTGTTCGTCACTTCCGTAAACCGACACGCTCACTCTGGCTTCTCCGGCTGCGGCCGCAATCTCAATGGAGGCTAAAATGCTTGAAGCCCATGTACAGAAGTTCGGGTGCAGGTTAAAGAACGCCAGGTAGTCGGAGTTTCCGGAGACCTTCACAACGGCGTCCCTCATAATCACATGGTTGTTTTGGCACGTTAAATCCCAAGAAACAATTATTTCTCCGGGTGTCCCATCCTCGCCAGACACGCGAAATATGCCGGGCCAACATAACGGGTCGATAACAAGTCCTTTCTCGCGGTTCTTTCCGCCTCGTGCTCACGTTCATCAGCGAGGGTCATGGGAAGGATCGTTCCCACGAGGGGCCCAAGAGGCAAGATCTAATTTGCGAGTGACCCATGCAATATATTTCAACTGGTTGTATACAGACGCGTTGCCAGCACTATGCGTAAAGCCGTTTTATAAGCGTGAATTTCGTTTCTGCACATTTTGTTCATTTCACGTCCACTGGCTTGGCAGTCTGGAATCGAATCACAACGTGTGTTTCAGTTTAAATGCGATAACTCGCATTACTGTTATGCCATGGCTTAGTCATAGAGCGATTACAATATTTGTTTCACCTTTAGTACCAGTAAACATTGTATTCACTGTTATTAGCTTTTGATTCTTTCATCATTTGCAAATGTCAGAATATTGTCGTACCTATGTTTCGATTGCCAGTAAAAAACTCTCGAGCCAATTAAAATTTTTCCGGATACCCCTGTCATGGGATGCCTAATAATCATACGCGACGTAAACACCCAGAATTGGAATCTGAACTTGTGTTCTTCCTGTATGTACAAGCTCCCACAATGCTTACATTTTGAAAAGCATTCTGAACAAGAACGTGCACCCGTATCGTTTTTACCAGATTGTTTGCGATAAGGTGCAAGTGCGTATGCGAAAAACATCTGGATGTTAATGCGGAGCGAAACGAATCGAAAAAAAGCCTGAGAGGCACCCGAATCTCTCGAGGGCATCGTCTGTGAAATGATCATCAGTATGAAGTGAAAGCCTGGCACTGTTCGTCGCCTCATAAAGGGAAATGGCGGGTTGAGTCACGTGTCGTGTGCTTAAAGAGGCACGCACCATACGGAGGAGACGGGGACCTCATTAAACGACACCTGCGGGGTCTTTGTTTCCGCAAGAAGCACCAGAGGCCAAGAAGATGGAAGTGGGGTTGCATGGTGAGCTTTCTAGTTTTATTTTCCCTTGCCCCGGAAGTAACCGAATTATGACGGAGTCCACAGGGATAACGCTTCTTTCTCCGTCTTCGCCTTCGCTAGAGCACGCAGCTGAAGCACGCAGCTCTTTAGCGACTAACGCTACAGGCAATGGCAAAAGAAAAATGGGCAGCAAGAATGGGCATCTAGCCGATTGCAAGCAGTGTGTGGTAAAAGAGTCATAGCTTGACTTAGGAAGGAGAAGCAATAGCAGGCAACATACCAGGTTGAGTTATTGAAACGAGACATCCTTCTGGCACTAAAAAAGATCGTGAGAGAAACAGATTCACTGCTAAACTCAACAAACAATCTCTGTGTGTTTATTTAAGGGAGCGGGGTGTGATAACCAATGAAAAAAAAAAAGTCATACGTGAGCATTAAACTCAATTCACCACACCACATACAAAAAGGCTGCGAGAGAAGCCTATCAGATTGTCGTACTTCCTCGACACACAATATTCAGTTGACGTTCTTGGCGCAAACAGCAAAGCCACTCTTTGAGCAATCAGACATAGCAACATTGTCTGTTCTGTTAACATTTCTAATCTCTCGTTTGAGTCCGGCACATACACGCCGTAATAATACTATCGAAGCGTCTGATCAGACTGCATGCGCTTAGAAAATATTCGTTCGCACTCTAGAAGTGAAGCGGACACGTGTGACTGCACTGAATGCTACGATGACTCATGTACAGAAACCAACGTGCTTCACCGTGTATCAGATTTTGGCAACCGTGAATGCTACTACCGTGATACTTTGAGTGTTTCAATTGTCCGCGCGCAACTTCGTCCAGGGCAGTATTGCACATTGAGCCAAGGGTTCCACAATAGTTGCAGCCTTCAATAAGACATGCCCGCTTGTTGAAACGCCAGTGAGACACCATGCTCACGAATGTTTCAGAACTTGTAAAGTTTTACTGTGAAAAAAAAAAACACAAAACCGGCAGATCCCACGTACAGTGGGATTCGATGCTTTGCGAAGCACGAGTGAAGAACGTTGATACGTCATTTTAAAATCGGCACAATCTTACGAGGTGGACGTAAATTATGCGGTAAATGACTTCCATGTCATGATTATCATGTTTGGACGTGTCATTTACCTGCTTTTTTGTCGCGTATTCACGTGACGTTATACCAAATTTGGCATATGCTGAGCTAGCGAGACGGCCGCGAGTGCGCTTTAAGCGTAGCAAGTGGTCATGTTTTGCATGATACGCATATCATGATTTCCATGTTTGGACGTGTCATTTAGCTACTAGCTAGGAATACGGTCGCGAGCACGCTATGAGCGGAGCATGTAGTCATGTTCGACATGACACGCATGCTATGAGTATGATGTAAAGACCACGATACCGTCGGGAGGAACGCAGTAGTGGATGGCTCCAGACATTTCCACCACTTGGGCTTGTCGCCGTACACCCAATTGTAAGTACATGGGTCTCTGACATCGGTTTTCCATTGAAATGTGGCTGCCACGCTGGGATTGGATTCCGTGGACCTCGGGTCAGCAGTCGCATCCCACAATCTTTACTCCATCGTGGCATGTAGCGAAGTGTAGTACCTTTACTGGCTTGGCTGCTGATGTTTTTAGCGAAAGCTGTTGTGCGATCAGAACACGGGTCACGCGCGGCGCCGTAGTTGTCCACTGCTGCCGGCGTCCCTAACCAGTATCGGAATAAAATAGGAAAAAAGAACTGAATAAATAAAAAAACTATGGACACAATGGCATTCGAACCTGGGTCAGCTGCGTACCAGCCCATTAATCTACCACTGAGCAATGCTGGTGCGTGGAAATTGTCTCTAAATTGGCCTTAGGCACGCTTGATGTCGGGAAAGGAATCTTGTTATTGTGCGTAATAAAGCGTTTTAGAAGATCGAAGAAACAACCAGGTGTCACACAACGCGAATTGTTTTAACGAGTGAGCCATTCAATGCTCCAACCCATTAGAAAACTTGTTTTTGATCACCTATAAACTCTGGCGCATACCCGCTTGAGGGATGATTCTTCGTCGTCGTCAGCCACTGCTTAAAAATTGCACAAAATTCGTAGAAAATGTGTGGTGGATACTACGCTTCTCCGAAGAATCACGAAGGACAGCATAGTGAATGCTGGCCTACTACAAAAAAATAATGATTATTTATGACGTAGTGGGTACCCAGCAAGCGTGCTTGTATGGCAGTTACACAAAACGTGTTTAGAAAATGCTCTGAAAGGTCGCTCTTTTATCTTTTTCTGTGACTATGCTGCACGTTCCGAGCAGGCCTGGCGTTTGTTTTTTTCAGGCCACAACGATGTGTCAAAAAAGAAAAAAAGAAAAAGCAAAAAAAGGCAGTTGGCGGCAGCTGCGTACATGTGGGGTCAAGACTGGGAAGAGAAACGCTGCTGGCCTCTTCCTCATTGTCACCTTTACTTCCTTTACACACCGCCTCGCTATTATGTGATATGCATGGTTATGCTATGTTTTACCATATTCTGTCCTCCTGGCTTTCACTTTTGTTTCCTAACCCATTCTTATAATTTGCTTTACATGGCTAGAATATGCCCTCTTTCTCTCTATTTCTTTCTTACTCTTTTTTTTTATATGTCTCATTCAGTTTATCAATTTTTCGCTCTCTCTGCGTGTTGCTCCCGCTTTCGCGCTCAAATCAACGCAATTATATGGTTTTCATAAAAGCTTGTTCTTACACCCTGCCTGCATAGCGGTGTCACTACGGCGCTCACCTTCAGACCGTAGTTATCTGGTTTCGAATGCCACCTGCTTACTCCTTTCGTTTTATTATTTTGGCCTCCACCTCTCCCCTCGTTTCCTTGCTCCTCTTCACTCAGCCGAGCACACTTTTTCACTGAATGTTCGCCTCTTCCTCAGCTCCCTGCCTCAGCTCTCTTTGTTTCATTATTTTGGCTCCCTCCCACTTCAGCCTATAGCCTCTCTTCCCCACCGCTCTTCCACTCTCTCTCCTTAGCTTCATCTTCTCTCTTCACTATCTTCGCTTTCTCTCGCACCTGCCGAACTCGATAGTGGGGCTCTCCAAATTGCTGTGGCGCACACCCACCCTAATTATTTTAACACAGAGAATAACTTCTAGCCTAAACATCTCCACAAGTAAAGGCTTGAGAAGTTTGGGCGAAGATTTGTGTGTGTAACCAGTACGCCTGCAGTAACACGAGTAAAACAGGTGTACGCCTGACGCAGCACAGCCTTCGCAAATGGTTCGGTGTTGTTAGTCACGTCTCGTGTATTTATTGCGAGTGTACGTATCTACAGCAACGTGCAGAGGTATCGGGTTAATAAACAATACGTGCTGCTGTCCTTGTTTAGCAGATGCCAAGCTTATAATGCTAAAGCACAAAAAAAAAAGAAAGCTCACCGAGCTTCCAAAGTCTGCATAGCTTACCGCTTTAAAACGTACGCTTCATTCATTGATGTCAGGGGGTGCAGCACCAAAGCTAGGTGTTGCTTTTTTGGGAGGCGCTCGTGTTTCCACCGAGACAAGCTCTCTTGAGTGCAGTCACGTGGGAGTCCTTGCGCACTTATCCTCGCAAATGAGAAATAATGGGTGCCCCACATAAACAAGCAGGGGAGCTTTTGCAGCACGTAGATATCATCGAAAATTCTGGAGAGTCGTTGCTATGGCAACAATACATTTTCAGCGGGGGCGGGGGGGGGGGGGGAGGAAGCACGGGCACGGCGTGCCACCTCCTGGCTACGCCATGTGCGCCAGAGGCAGGAATAGCGTGGTTACACAATCGTTAGCCAACCTTACGATATTGGTGGCTTCTACTGGTTGGTCATGTTGGTCTTAGCAACAAGGTCAAATTTTTCTCTTTGAAGCATGGGGGAGCCCCGTAGAGCTTGCCACAGATATAGTAGTACACGGGATAGTAAAATGGGATGAATCTGCACAACTTCAGGCAGCCAAACGTCAAAAAAAAAATGAAACTGACACTAAATTGCAGGACGGCTGATTAGAAGACGTTGAAGGGTATCTATAAAAATGCGAAGACCGTGATTTTATTGGTAGAATAAAAAATGCGGGCTGGTAATTTGTCGGTGTGCCTCTGTGTTTATGTCCTTAGCCGTGTACAGTGTCATAAGTGTTTTTTTTCTTTTTAAATTGTTCATCATGTTTATTTTAGTTGTCAGAAACATAGTTTTGAACGTATGAGTGCAGGCCTAGAAGTGTAATGCGTTTCCCTTTTGCTTAATAATAAGGTTAATATTTGTCGGGTTAGTAGTTTAATATACCACATGCTTACACGGGTGTGTCCGTACTTCGCTTTCTATTCTCGTTTATTTTGGGAAGATGTGTCATATCTTATGAATGCGGTTTATTTACTTATTTATTTGAAATTGTCTCATAGCTATAGTGTCATCATAAAGAGCAGTGGTACAATTACGTTATACTTTTTGTGTGTTGATTTTTTGTAATCCTTTGTAGTGGCGTTAAAGGCGAGTAGGGGACTCCATACTGATATGATATTTGGCACGAACGAATGAATGAAGGAAGTTCGTATGGTAGGCGAGTACCTACATTGCGCTCATGATGAACGAGTCATAAATGAGAGCTAACGTAACTTTAGGACTAAATACGCGTTAAAGAATGTTTTCAAATGATTCCTTGCATTGCCTTCTTGTTTGTTATTTTACGATAATTGCAGTAAATTTATCATAGACAGCTGCTACAGTTAAGCTAGGGCAACTAGAGAGAACTGGCAGTCAAATGAAAGTTCATCGACTGTGTTTAATTGATTACGCGCTTGCAGACACGTTTTCATGAGCAAGTTCGTTTCCGAGCGGGCTGACACCCAGCGGCAAAATAACAAATAATTTGTTATACAAGTTGTGGTTCTAAATTGGTCAGATGCTTAGGAGCTGACCAATGAAAGGAATAGTTCATGACTGGGGTGAGCAGAATATGTAAGCCATTTTCGAATAAGCATAGTATTAGTGATGGTTTGAATCGGTGTACGCACGTGTTCATGCGTCGAATATAATTATGCTGGGCTGACAGCTCGTTCTGCAAATATGGATGTCTTTTCGTTCTGAATTAACCACTATCTACTTGAGAAAGAAAGAAATGGCGATAAAGGAGAGAATGTGTGGCTTGCAGGAGCTTACTTTGCTGTGTCAAATTTTTAATTTTACGAGAAGGTTATAGTGACAATAGTTATCAAATAGAGGACTGGTTTATTTTGGCTCTGTTGTTACAACCTGAGAGGCTCCTTGTTAAATAGAAATGACTTCTAGCAATATAAAAAAATGGCATTTTCTGGCAGCGTTGCGAGTATGAGTATACTATGAGAGAAAAAAAGTGTTCTGTGTTGCAGAAGTAGTCGGAATTAGCTATTGCAAAAAAAAGATAATAATAATTCTGTTTTGCTGATGTTAAGTTTAGCAAAAGCAGAAACTTCCTCCAATCACTTCTACAGGTGAGAGCACAATGCTTACACCATGGTATGACATGTCATTAATCCCTTCTAACACCTTTTTTATTTGCATGATTTAGCTGTAACGCTGTAGTGGCGCATTCTCACTCGCATGGCATAAACTGCTTCAGCCTTGTAGGTGTGCTGACTGCATATTCTTATACTGTGCCAGAAAATGTACGGGAAAACAATTATTTTTCTACGTGAGATGCAATGAACGTTACAGAACTGGCTCGTATAAGCTGGGCACAAAATGGTGTGTTCAATTTTCTTGCCAATTATTTTCACACAAGAAAGCTGTAATATTTCCTGTGATAACAAATGGATATACCGCACCACTGAAATGGCCACCACGCTGACTTTCCTTTTTTTACCGTGTAAATGCTGGCTCTAGCTCTTATGAGTGCCAATTTAAAAATAAAATCTAGTTGTGTTTTTTAATTTACGCCACATAAAATATTGTTCAATGAAACAAATGAAGCTGTGTGAGCGACATAACACAGGCAAAGCCGTGTAGTGGTGAGAAGCTTTTTGCTATGTTTTGTTTGAGGTTATAATTATAAATATGCGTTCGTCGTATAAATACCACTCTAAAGACTGGTATGTCCATATTTTTGTGCACACAACTCATAATTCTGTTTAATCTTGGAACCACTGGAGATCAATAGGTACCAATGCATTCTGTACTATAAATGCTTGTTGGTGTGTTTGTTTTGCTGCCAGGGGGCATGACCTAGTCAAACGTTTACTCAGCCTTTAGTAGTGTCCCTCGAGGCAAATTGTAACAATTTTGCTTTGAAAAAGTAAGTAAATAAAGGAAAAAAAGAAACAAAAGGGAAGAAGTTGACAGGAGGGGCGTTGGCAAATAACTGAATTTAACTGTGTAATTCTTAGTCTGCGCCCGCCCATGCAGCTTCTTCTACATGTGTTACGTCACCTGTGCTGTTTTACTTCGGTTTTAATATCTCACCAGCTAGCACCCCAACACATATAACTCGTTCAATGACGCCATGTATTATTTCTGAGCCACAATACTGTAATTTCTAAATAACAGATATAATTGACGATGTCTGCTAAATTTTTTGCTACATTACATCGATAACAAAGTTGTTCACTACTACTACATTACATTGATGTTCCCTGCATAACTACAGTTCGGTGCTTCCGAAAGGGTTAGGAAAATACTTAGCATCTCTATATAGTTGGCAGTTGTCAACTTCCTGTCACACTATTTCTGCTCTGTCTATTCTACGTGTGTTAAATATGCTTGAATAATTATTTAATTATTGATTATTCCACTATGCCTAAGAAGATCTCTAAAATCCTTAACCTGCTACAAGTGCAAAGCAAGAAACAAATAATACCCTCACCGACAGCAGGCCTATATTCTCATAGCATTGCGGCAGTCCGCGTGATATCGATCACTCAAATATACATTGCAGATAAAAAAAAATAGCCTTCTTTACTGTCGTTTTAAGGCCACACTAGCTCTGTCAACTTTTGTAATTACCGGGTGTTAAAAACTTTTCGGCAACGATAAATGACCTATCAAACTGTCATTTTTCGCTAACGGTTTAATGCACGTGATCTAACTTGAGATTAATTGCTGAGAGAGAAAAAAATCAAGGTCTGTCACTAGCACGCCTCAAGAAAAAGGGGTGAAAGTGGTAGCGCTACTTTTCGCCACTCGAGCAATTAGAAAACCAACGGTACATTTTGTTGCATACTTTCTAAGTCATTTCATTAAAGTAAAAATATTACTTACATGTGCATACAAATAAAGCACAGCGTGAGCAGTGCCTATATTGTAAAAAGACACACTACAGTGGCCAAATTACCTTCCACACTTTAATGTTCCGCCTGGCCGAGCTTTGACAAAGTTATTCGGCGAGAAATGTATACAATGAAAGGCACCCTCCAGGATAACGAAATAATCAAGCCTGGTACTTAACGTAAACAGAGACGCTTTTTAAAAGCCAAAGCAAATTATCTTGTTTGGAGACTTATAAATAGCAATTACCACTGCCGATATTTAAACACAGCTGTCGATAGATCGATAGATAGATCGATAGATAGATCGATAGATAGATAGATAGATAGATAGATAGATAGATAGATAGATAGATAGATAGATAGATAGATAGATAGATAGATAGATAGATCACACCAATTCACACACTGCAAATGTTTTGCCAAAATAATTACTACTTACAATTTGGCTGAATGCAATAACCACCAAAAAAAAAACACATTTGCATCGTCCAACTTCTATAGCCACTGCGGCACTGTTATGTTAAATAACGACTAACACGAAAAGTGATAGATAAATGAACACAGTAAAGGCGTCTCCTAGTGCACCAGTGAAATTATGTCTCAGAGACGAGATAGTGCATCGTCCGGCTTTTCTTGTCTCTTTTGTTTTTATTTCGCTGAGGCGGCGTCATAATATGCGCACTCTCAGCTTGCTGAAACTTTGGCAAAGCATTTGCACGTATACAGCTCTCGCTTAATAATGTAGCTCTTTTGATGTGCTTGCTGTGCACTCTTTGTTGGTGCGTGCCTACATGTCTGCGGCTTATTCCGTAGAAGCATGAAATCTAGCGGTTGTCTGTGTGTGTTCGTGCGTACAGGATGTTTCTGCCCATAAGCTGTGACAAGACAGCCTGAGCGAAATACAAGCATATCCCCTCAACTTTCCCAATAGTAAGTTTGACTGACGACTTACTACAGCTTTATCTCGTGCAGTACAAATAAAGAAGCGAAACAGAAAACACGCCGCAATCGGACTTCATTCCGGCAAAAACATTCATGTTAGCAGAGTGATTAATGCATTGTGTGCGGTGTTTGCTATGTTGCTGCCTGTTTTTGTCAGCGGGCGTAACGTGAGGTATTAGTTCGAAACGCGAAACCACGTTGCTGTTGCCATGTGGCGTGCGGTTACGAGGAGAGATAATTCTGACATCATGGAAGCAAACGCGAAGCAAACTGCGCTATTGTCTATGGAAGTAAAAGAGTGAGAGTCCTCTTTTCGGCATGCGTCATCTATCCAAAATATGCTTGTGCAGCAACTCATTACTGTGGTAATCAAACACTATAGAATGACTTACACTTGCATGATTATCTGCCAGACAGCTGAAACCAATATGAATACTCAACATATCGTAATATAACGTTGCTTTAATGCATTGTGCTTTTTCTCACGCTTTACGTGCGCCTTATTTTTACCTTGAAGTGCATTCAATGCGTATCCCCTGCCACTTACTGTGTTCTTGAATTTATCATTTATGCTATACTTAGCAATACGACAAGCAAGATATGTTAAGGGGGGGGGGGGGCGTACAATGCAAGATTGCCGAGAGGCTTTCGTGTACTGAACACTAAACTGCAAGTGTGAACTTGTATGCACTGAGATGCAGGATTTCTTATTGCTTATTCAAGGCGTCATGACGAGATGATACGGAAAACTTTTGTAGCGTTTTGTTGTCTCATTCCTATGGTCTCCAGTTCTTTATGGCGACAAACCTTCATAGATTTCTTTCACATATATAGGTACTAATGGTGATCCTGCGAACTGATCGCGTGGCTTGGCTTTGTATTCTTAAGCATGCATATTTTTTTCTGTTTTTCATTCGAAGGAGTACGCTACTATTGGGTGCTACATGCGATGAGAATAAAATATTTATTTGCCCGGGTACTGTGCACAAAGAAATAGGGGGAAGGGCAGATGTGCGGCAAAAATAAAGTAAAAGACAGACAGACAGACATACAGAAGGAAGAAAAAAGACAGAAAGAATGGAAGACGGACAGAAATACAGACACGTAGAATTGAATAAATAAATAGATAAATAAACAAATTAAATAAATAAAAAAGACAGACAGACCAGGCAACGAAGACTATGGCGACACCTGCCGCGTCTCATACTTATTACAGCATTGATGAGCAAGCAACGATAAGGTCTAACGGCCCTCTCATCTTTACCGAAAGTTCTTTATCGAGGTTACGAGGAACAAAGAATAATGAAAAATTCAACAGACCCCACGTACCTGGGAATCGACGTTATGCGAAGCATGCGGAGGGAAGGTGACCATGTTGCATTTTTTTATTGGGCAATTCGTCATGAAATGACGCTAAATATATGTACACATGTTGCCCGAAGAGATATATGTTGAAGAGTTGCAGATGATTATATATCCAGATAGATAGATAGATAGATAGATAGATAGATAGATAGATAGATAGATAGATAGATAGATAGATACGCTCAAAGTCTCATAAGTTCGCTAAAAAATGCTTCGCAATTAAAACAATATATCCTCTGAACTTATACTTTCAGACATTTTTTTTTCTCTCCCAGCAGTAAAACACCTTGAGTCAGCGTAATAACAGCTGTCACAGAACGAGCGCTAAAAATGGGCACGCCGCCAAATTCTTGCGATAACGCGCGGGAGAGACACCGGGAGGTCAAAAGTAAAAAAAAGAAAACAAACATCCAAGGCTCCCCGGGCGCGCGCTCTCCCCTCGGAAGCGTGGCTTCGCCGACGAACCTCCTCACCCCACATCGGCGGCCGAGCAAGCCCGCGAAATTTCTAGAACGAAAGAGGCGTGGTCACGCTGGGTTGAGTCATCCATCGCGGAGGGCATTCCAACCGTCTCGCCCTCTCCCCAGCCTTCGCCGCGTATCGCGCCGACGAAATGACGAGAACCTTCTGGAATCTCGCGCGGAAGGTATTTAATCGAGCAGCCGAGACGAGAAAGCAGGAGAAGACGGAAGTTAGCGCCAGAGCGCGTAGGGATTCCGCCGTGTAGTCGGCGAAGGTTTTGTCCGTAGCGACAAAGCAGGAGAAGAGGATTTTCACCGGAGGCGCGAAGGCTCGAGCTACAGGCAAGAGCATGAGTTTACCCCTATCGAGCGAAGACGCGTGGCATCAGCTGCGTGTGTGAAGCCGACGTGTTTCCGGCGAAGAAGTTTGAAGCTTGGAGAGTGGCCAATTGAAGACGCGAGGTTTCCCGGAAGAGAAACTTCGGGGCAGCGGAACGGCAACAACGCTGGCAACAACGAGTGAGTGATTCTCGGAAAAGTATCATTCAGACTTTTGTTCCAAGGACTTTGGACTGAATAGGTTTTCTATCTCTTTAGTCGTTAAGTGTCTTGGTTGTTCAATGCATGCGACTGCATTGTAGTGTGTACTGTTGTCTGTGTCCGTTGTTCGAGTGTGGTTAATTGTACTGTGTAGTACGTTGTTTGATCGGTGACATATTGTACTCAGCTAATGTGGAGTGAGCATATTTGTGTGTTGTTTTTCTGATCTGCCATTATTGAGAATATAATTTTGTTGGTTTATCAACTCTCGGCTCTGACTTGTTCTTTGGGCCACAGCCGGCGTCCGCTGGCGCGCCAAAAAGGACCACTTCTAAATTGTCCCCGCTTTCGTGGTGCGGTTCGGGGGGCCGATACTTGGGCCCTTAAAATTAGCCCGGCGATAGCCTCCCCAATTAACGGGACCGGTGTGACAATTAATCTGGCGTCCGTGACAGGACCTTTTGGTGCACAGTGTGTCCAAAGTAGTAAGAAAGAGCCTCGAGTTGTTGATAGTGCTATCGGAACGATTTGGTGTGTTGTTCAGTGTTCTCGTTAACGAGTGCAGGAGAGTGTTCCGATAGACTGATTTAGGCAGGTACTTTTTGCACGCGGCAAGGTTTTATTTGCGAACTGCGAGACACCATGGATCTCGAAAAGTTAGTAGCTCTTGGTGAGAAGATGGGTCTTTCTGGCGCCGAACTACGGAAGTGGGTCACCCAGAAGGAAAAAGAAGAAAAAGAGAGGGCCAAAGAAGAAAAGGCAGCTGAGCTGGAAAAAAGAAGGTTGGCGGTCGAAAGAGCCAAAGCGGAAAAAGAAGCTGAGTTGGAGAGAGAGAGGTTGGCAGCTTCGAGAGAGAAGGAAGAAAGAGAGGCAAAGGAGCGACAGCTGAAGGAAGAAAGAGAGCAACAATTGAAGTTGGAATTGGAGAGAGAAAAGTTGGCAGCTGAAAGGGCAAGAGAAGAAAGAGAGGCAAAGGAGCGACAGCTGAAAGAAGAAAGAGAGGCAAAGGAGCGACAGCTGAAAGAAGAAAGAGAGGCAAGGGAGCGACAGCTGAAAGAAGAAAAAGAGCTGCAATTGAAGTTGGAGCTGGAGAAAGAAAGACTGGCAGCTGAGAGGGCGAAAAAAGAAAGAGAGGAAAGGGAACGGCAGCGACAGCACGAGATGGAACTCTAGCGGCTCCGTTTGCAACAGCGAAGTGAAACTCCCGTCCAAGCTAGAGTTGAAAGCAGCGAACGGGAGGGCCACGGCTTCCGCTTGAACCTAAGCAAGCTGCTCGTAGCGTTTGATGAAAGGAAGGACGACCTTGATGCGTACCTTCACCGATTTGAGACGATTGCGAGGAGTCAGAATTGGCCGGAACACCAATGGGCAACTGCTTTGAGTACTTGCTTCAGTGGTGAAGCGCTCAGTGTGTACGGCAGGCTGACGCCGACAGATGCAGCCAACTACGCAAAGGTGAAAGCTGCTTTCATGAAGCGATTTAGATTTACTGTAGAAGGTTTCCGGGACAGATTTCGGACAGGAAGGCCAGCTCGTGGCGAGACGGCTACGCAGTATGCCGCCCGACTTTGCCATTATTTCGACAGATGGATTGAACTTTCAGGGACAGCGCAGGAGTACGATGAGCTTAGAGAGCTCCTAATTGGAGAACAATTTCTTAGTAGTTGCCACCCAAGTCTGTCGCTGTACTTGAAAGAGAGGAAGGCTGAGTCACTTGAAGGAATGCTTCAATTGGCTGATCAATTCTTGGAAGCGCAAGGTGGAACTAATTTGGCCAAGGTCAAGAAGGAGTGTCCCGAAGGCTCGAAAAATTTGGCACCCGAACCAAAGAAGCGTGCACCGGAGAGTGTTCCGTGATGTTTCCTGTGTAACCGAGCGGGTCATCGCGCGAGCCACTGTCGTACTAACTTTACGAGCCCTACGGTATTAAAATGTTTCAAGTGTGGTCAGACAGGGCACAAAGCAGACGCATGCCGAAACGGGGCGAGTCAAACTCACCAGGTATCCTGCGTGCAAGCGGCACCGAAATCCGGTAATAATGCCGTCACAGATGGATTCGTAGAGTTGAAAAATGGGGAGAAAATTCCTATTGTGGGTGCTGTAATGGCAAAACAGCCGACCGGTGTTACCAAGGGAATGCCAACGCTGCCTGGAAAAGTTGCGGACAAAAAGATCACGGTGTTAAGAGATACCGGCAGCTCCACTGTTATCGTGCGGAGAAATTTGGTACGGGAAAGTGAGTTGACAGCCAAAACGAAACCGGTTTGCCTAATTGACCGTACGGTTCGGATGCTTCCCGAAGCAGAAATTGAGGTTGAAACCCCGTACTTCAGCGGGAAGGTTACTGCTTTATGCATGACGACCCCCCTGTATGACCTTGTCACCGGAAACATCGACAGGGCGCGAGGACCGAATGATCCGGAATGTTTGGGAGAAGACCCTAAGATAGAGCCCTCGCCAACCTAGCGACCGCGAGATACAGTGGAGGAGCATCCCGTGACGGATCTCACTAAAGCCCAAGGGGAAGCCGCGGCGCAAGAGACAGCGAATGAGAAGACGATCGTGTTGAATGAGTTCACGTGCTGGGCAGCTGGACGTACGTCGGCTCGACCCCAACTGACCGACAGTGTAATGGTGACGGAGTTGGCCAGCCAAGCCCAATGCCGTGACATGAACGAGCTGGTATATAAACAGACAGGACCCGTTGAACGTCATGACCCGTTAGCAGTGTCGGAAGTGACAATGATGGCTGAGACGACGCCTCAGATATCGTCATTGGAAAAGGCTCGCCGAAAAAGAACAAGGAAAAACAAGAAGAGATCGAGCGAGCACCGCAAGAAAGGACGCAAGCGCCGCTCGAAATGCACAGGATAGGTGCTGAGGTGGAATCGGAATGTGTTTGGCAGGGCTGAGTGACATATGTTGTGTTAATGTTCTTGTTATCCTGTGTCACAAGTGTATGTCGAGCGAGTCAAAGTGTTCTGTGCGATGATGTGATGTATAGTGTTGTATAATTGTTGTAAAGACAGAACTTTGTACATTTGGATTGTTTGGAATGTGTGATGAAGTGATGTAGTCATGTACCTGTGGCTATATTTCATGTGTCGTGGAATTGAATTACAATGTACAGTTGTATTGAAGATCTATTCCGAATGTTAAGTGTCATGAGCGACGGTTTGTGTTACAGTCTTTCAGAGTGTGTGGTGACTGTTCGCGCTCGTTTGTGTGGTCTTGAATATTATGAGATAATATTCTGAAAGTGGGGGGCAGTGTCACAGAACGAGCGCTAAAAATGGGCGCGCTGCCAAATTCTTGCGATAACGCGCGGGAGAGACGCCGGGAGGTCACAAAAAAAGAGAAAACAAACATCCAAGGCTCCCCGGGCGCGCGCTCTCCCCTCGAAAGCGTGGCTTCGCCGACGAACCTCCTCACCCCACATCGGCGGCCGAGCAAGCCCGCGAAATTTCTAGAACGAAAGAGGCGTGGTCACGCCGGGTTGAGTCATCCATCGCGGAGGGCATTCCAACCGTCTCGCCCTCTCCCCAGCCTTCGCGGCGTATCGCGCCGACGAAATGACGAGAACCTTCTGGAATCTCGCGCGGAAGGTATTTAATCGAGCAGCCGAGATGAGAAAGCAGGAGGAGACGGAAGTTAGCGCCAGAGCGCGTAGGGATTCCGCCGTGTAGTCGGCGAAGGTTTTGTCCGTAGCGACAAAGCAGGAGAAGAAGAGGATTTCCACCGGAGGGGTGAAGGCTCGAGCTACAGGCAAGAGCGTGAGTTTACCGCTATCGAGCGAAGACGCGTGGCATCAGCTGCGTGTGTGAAGCCGACGTGTTTCCGGCGAAGAGGTTTGAAGCTTGGAGAGTGGCCAATTGAAGACGCGAGGTTTCCTGGAAGAGAAACTTCGGGGCAGCGGAACGGCAACAACGCTGGACTTTGAGGGAGTGATTCTCGGAAGAGTATCATTCAGACTTTTGTTCGAAGGACTTTGGACTGAATAGGTTTTCTATCTCTTTAGTCTTTAAGTGTCTTGGTTGTTCAATGCATGCGACTGCATTGTAGTGTGTACTGTTGTCTGTGTCCGTTGTTCGAGTGTGGCTAATTGTACTGTGTAGTACGTTGTTTGATTGGTTACATATTGTACTCAGCTATTGTGGAGTAAGCATATTTGTGTGTTGTTTTTCTGATCTGCCATTATTGAAAATATAATTTTGTTGGTTTATTAACTCTCGGCTCTGACTTGTTCTTTGGGCCACAGCCGGTGTCCGCTGGCGCGCCAAAAAGGACCACTTCTAAATTGTCCACGCTTTCATGGTGCGGTTCGGGGGGCCGATACTTCGGCCCTTGGAATGAGCCCGGCGATAGCCTCCCTAATTTACGGGACCTGTGTGACAACAGAATAAAAAAAGGGGTTTTGCTAGAAAACGCAACGCAGCCTTGTGGTTGCGGTAACAATGTCCCTTTGCGTTTCGTGTGTGCGTATATATATATATATATATATATATATATATGTGTGTGTGTGTAGTTTGTGTGTGTGTGTAAACCGCAAAATGTTCAGATTCAAAAGCGATCCTTGACTGTAGCACAACCTCCATTTCGTGAAAAAGGGGGCGCTTCACTTTCTTTTATTCCCCTCACCCGCTTCTTCATGAAATATATTTTGTACCACAGTCAAGCATGCGGGAGCTATATAAAGACCAACCTGCCCAAAAGCAGTCTTTTTTGGATTATCCAGCGGGGCAGCTTGCTTGTTTTCCAGAGCATCAAAGAGAATCGAATGTCTTTGAGCATCTCCCTCGACAAGATGATAGGGGACGCCGTCCACAGAGAAAGCGAGAGACAGGGAGAACATGTTGTTTTACAGAATGAACCGGCAGTTTGGTCTCGGTGGCTTCAGGGGATGGCTTGGAGTCTCTGGACTCGGCCATCCACAGAGCCTCATACATTTATTTTTACATAAAAAATGAAATGCAAAAAAAGCGGAAGTTGTATTTAGTGGTGGAAGGCTTGAAAAAGCAAAGCTGGGTGATTCATGAGTTAGCGCTGTGTACCTGTGCTTCTTTTCTGTGAGATATTTTTCTGGTTAATACTAGGTTATTACTAGGCTTTATCTAGGTGATGCTAGGTTGCCTATAGATTGTTTGCAGGTCATTCAAAGGCTGTAGGTAGGTGATGAAAGGTTGCTTCTAGGTATTTGGAAGGGTTTTCGCTGGATGAAGGTACGTTGCTTGTAAGGCTCTTAGGTATATTTTTGTTCGGTTGATATATGTCGTTGTTGGGTATTGGCTAGATTTTGTCAATTTGTTCCCGCGTGATTGGCTGTTTTGTTACACTTCAGAAGTGTTAATCTTCTGTTTCTAGCCTCGAGCGACGTAGGGAGAGCGTCACCATTTTATTACTGTCCCATTGCTTTATTCCTACCTCGATATTCTCCTTCTCGCTCGTTCTATCTTTCTATTCCTCTTTCACAATTTTCACGCACTCCACTTCAAAAAGCAGAGTTTTCTTTTAATGCTGTCACCTGCTGCACTTGGTATCGGGTCTTGACCAATTCCTGTAGCACATTAAGAAGTTTTGCACAACGGCGCCATACGAAATTTACTGAGGGCGTACTCCCGGCGTTTGAGTCACCTGCTGTGCGCTAAAGTGTGCATTATCCGACATCGACAAAGTTTTGCACCCACCCAATTACGGCCGCACGATTGCTGGATCAAACCACGGGGCGAGAGAATCGGGATCTAGAAATTGTGAGAATACGAGCACATTCTGGAAAACCCAGGGACGAGGCGGCTGACATGAATGCTCGAGCTTTAATCACTCGAAGAGGTGAGCCATCAATTCTTGAGGTTAGTGAGAGATGGACTGGTGCCCTTTCACATCACAAATTATTATAAACTAGAGTGGAGGCTCCCCCGCCCAAGCGGTTGACCAGGCACTGGTAATCCGTCTTGAGAAAACTTCTCACGTGATCTTTTCCCAAGACCCATGAGTTGAAAAAAATATACATAGAGCAGATAGAATCGGATTGCAAATGGTGCCAGGAAGTAAGCATTATAGGACGCAACGGTGGTAAAATAGGACGATCGACCAAGAACGCTCACGGCTCACGCTCAGGGGCCGCTGACAGTCAGTCACGGCCGAGGCTTGAAGAGATATATGCGTTTAGCTTGGTGCCCTTGGTGGCAGACCCGGGGTACAAAGATATGCGATACGCAATGACATTGTTGAGTGATAGAGAGCTGCTGACCATGCAGATGCTGATGTTGAGGGGAAAGAGAAGAAAATGGTGAAGACAGAGAAAAGAAAGAATAAAAAAAAACGAGATGACGACAAGCTTGCAAAGCTGCCGGCAGAGATTTTATAGGAAATTGAAGTAATTTGTGTGGGGTAACCAAAGAGGACTGTGTGCGCAATCGCAGACATTCCTAAAAACTGATCCGAAAGCCACGTGGGCAGTAAGACGGAGGATCGCTATGAGCGAGGAGCCAATAATGCCTATGCTGAAGTGGGCAGGTTGCGTCCCTAGCGCGAAATCAAATCTGTGGGCAAACGGCATGTGAGCAGGCTAGAGCTGGCGCGAGGTGCCAAGACAATTGTTCCCAAGTGCCTTAAGGAAGACGAGAGCAAAGAGAAAAAGAAAACGGCAGTCTTTCATGACGAGGCTTCGATGGGAACTGCAAACGAGGGTGGGCCAGATGACAGGAAGAACAAGAAAGAAGAAAAGGGCGAGGTGAACAATGACGGAGATACAAGCAAGACTTCGCAGATTTCGGGTATGATAACGCTGATATCAAGGAGGAACCAAAGGTCAACAACAAGGCAGAGAGTGCAACCACATACTGTGGTAGTGAGGCGGGATACCATGTTAACAGCCGACACGAAAGTGAATGCAGAGTGCGCGGTTGCCATGGACAACGCTAGGACCTTTGTAAAATCGTGAACGAGCTGTGGCGACGCGTGGTCGCGTCCGCCACCGGTGGTCCATGCAGACAAGGGGGATAGCTACTGCATCCTCCTCGTCTATTTCACCGGAACTTACGAGGCAGCAGTATGCATAGGTTGGTAGAAATTGTAGAGCTCACTCACACTCACTCATAGAATTCAATTGGAGCTTAGGACTCACTCGGACTTAGACTGACAAAAATGTTTCCCGAGACGGACTCTCTTGCAATCGCACTCACGAAAATGTTCTTCGACCAGACTCACTCGGACTCAAACTCACGACTTGGTCTGAGTGTGAGTGAGTTCGAGTGAGTCCACTCATGAGTCCATTAGCCCGGAACTATTTCTCAAACATGATGTCGATGACCTCTAACACCAATATCTCACGTAATCGGTGCT
This sequence comes from Rhipicephalus microplus, assembly GCF_043290135.1. Lineage (NCBI taxonomy): Eukaryota > Metazoa > Arthropoda > Arachnida > Ixodida > Ixodidae > Rhipicephalus > Rhipicephalus microplus. Next base: position 17,180,260 of record NC_134703.1, read on the forward strand.
CTTCTTAGTGTCATTTGATATGGTACTTTCGAATACGAAGTTTGATTGCTGGCAAATCAGTAAGGGTATTTTTCGTGGAAGAGCTGACAACATAAGATGTAATTATCGAAAAAGTAGCCTGAAAAGATTGCGATGAGGATATCAAGGCACTTCTTGCCATTTGATTTGCGCCTGTGATAAAGAAATATTGAAATGGTGTATGTACGAATGACACTGCTTTGGAACACGTGTGAGTATATAGACGCGAGTCCAGCTAAGGATGATGGTAATGCTGAAGATGAGTATGGAGACAGGATCAGAGGTAGGCAAAATAAAGTGAAGCTGAATCAGACTCGTTCAAGAAATACATCTTACGCTTGGATTCACTCGGACTCAGACTCACCAAAAGTTTTCTGTGCCGTACTCACTCACTCAAACTCGCGAAAATTCCTTTCAGCCTGACTCACTTGTACTGAGACTCGCCGAAATATAAATATCAAAATAGCTACCATAGGTGATGGTAACTATTTGCCTTAAAAGCGTTTAAACTGCGAATTAAAGAGAGAAAAGAGTGCAATAAGCTGATTTTAGTTAAGCAAAAAGCTAAGCATCTGCCCGGTAACAACATCAGACTGGCATGTCACGGAGCCCTCGTTAGTATGCCATAAGCAGCATTTTGGGAACGTCCACATATTTCTGTTCAACACACTTACTGTTCAACGTAAGTTTACGCCGTCTATCTAGTGTCTGATGTGCTGTTCAATGTTATCTGGCCCACTAAATGACTTTTCGACATGATTCTGACTCGATACAGTAGCGAAACGGAATGTCTTCGGACAACTGCAATGGACAACTGCAATGGACAACTGCAATGGACAACTGCAATGGCGCCCGAGCATCTATGCGACCAGCAAGTCAACGCATATACATACCACGTTTGCGTACTTTTTTGCGACTCTATGGTACGTGTACCAACCGATTGCCTCTTGTTTCCAGTTGGGCTGCTAGCGTTTGGGAGGTCGGCTGTGGACTCGGCGAAAGAAGGCATGTGTGGCTACCACTGGTAATGATGCTCCATTTTTTACACTGAACGCTGCCCAACAAGCAGAAAGGCAACTTTCTCGCGCTCCTGCTTGCACTGTAGCTGTCGTCAAGCTTGCGGCAGATTAACGAAGCTCTGGTACGAACTCTTGGATTCTCTTGAATGGTTCTAGAGCCTTAAGAATGATGGCGTGTCATAAACAAAACGTGTTGCTGAACAGCCGTTCGTGGCAGCTTGCTTTAGCGGTGCTTCAGCCTCTAGCAACATTTTCTTTCGATTTTTCCAGCACGTCGACGATGTACACGTACGCGTGGGCCAGCATCGAAAGGAGGATACACATGCCGTAAGCATCAGCGTGACATTACTATGCGGTGAAGTAAAGGGTCATACGTGTGATTATTAACTGCGTAAATGCTTCATATGAGAACCATCAAATTAACCTTAAATGTTTTTGGATAGTGAGATATTTCCTGAATATAATGTTTTTTTTTACAAAGTGCCTCAACGTTATGCTAGTACTAAAAACAAGGTACCCAGTAATTGAAACTCTGGGTGCAGTCACAGCAATATTCCCTAAAGCTTGTCGGACTTTCGTACATTGTGGATGTTGTAGTAGCATGTCTGTGACAATGACTGGGTCACTTTGGGGTGACCACGAGTAGTTACGCGAGCCCCTTTGTGAAAGCCCGATAACAAATGACGCAGCTTATGCCTGCGTAAGATCTATTGGGATCTAGAAGGTACATCTTTAGCAGCTACGAAAGATGACTTGGTTTCTAAATTCCCACTGTCTAAATTCATGGACTAGTGCGAAGCAAGGTAGACCGGTCATTCTAACGCGATGACGTCAGAGAGCTCGTGTCGCAGAGATTCCGCCATCGGCGTCTGCACCGTTGGTTGTGAGAGAAAAATCTTCCATGAGCGAAACATCGAAAAAGAAGCACATGAAACAAATAATAAATGTTTCGATCCCATTGACGATCAAACCGACGGCCGCGATGCTTCATTTGGTAGCAATGCAAGTGCGGCTCACAATCATACAAACGCACGCTCTATTCGAAAAAAAAAACTGCGTAACTGAAATCAAAACATTCCCACCATGGTGGTTTAGTGGCTAAGGTACTCGGCTGCTGACCCGCAGGTGATGGGATTGAATCCCTGCTGCAGCGGCTGCATTTTCGATGGGGGCAAAAATGCTGTAGGCTTGTGTGCTCAGTATTGGGTGCATGTTAAAAAACCCCAGGCACTCGAAATTTTCGGAGCCTTCAACTTCGGCGTCTCTCGTAATCGTATGGTGACTTTAGGGCGTTAAATCCCACATATCAATCAGTTGGAAATCAAAATATAAGCAGTGTGCTTCTCATTCTTCTTGGAAGTCCAAGTCATCGCGGCATTCGAAATATTAACCAGCCAAGGCATATTCTTTTCTTGACGCGATCATTCCGTCAAGACGGCGCTGTAATGGCTGAAACGCCACGCATAGGGCCAGTGGGTGTAGAAAAAGATCTGAAGAAGGGGGAGTAGAAGGGGTGTAAAAGTTAAACAAACTCTGCGGCCATTTTGTTGTCTAGGTCTTCCATCACTGCGCGTGAGCAGCCCTCTCAGTTACTCGTTACATTCTTCTTTCCTTTTAGTTCACGGAATCTTAGTGGAAGTCCTCTATTGAAAGGCTTTCTACGCGTTGCTTCGCTGCTTAACGAACTGTGCCGATGCGCCCTTCGATTCGCCTTTAAAGGAAAAATGTGCGGTGCAGCCTGTGTTGGTTGTGGCAGGCTAAGTGGCTGTCGACTTGCATGAGATCTCGGTGCCGTTAGAGGATTTATCGATGGTTGGAATAAATTACGAAGTGACAGAAACACTAGGCTTAGAAACGCTGGCACATTCTTGCTCTTGAACTGTGACTTGGTTTGCTTCCTTGTCTGATCACTTCTTACCGTTGCATTTTTTCCCAGCCATATCCTCTTGTATACGGGGGCCTGTTGGACCCGCTGCAGATGTCGACTCCATTGTAAGGCATTGCTAAATGCTGATTGAATATTTACTGCAACCATTCACCTGAGAATCAACACAGCTTTGTTTTTAATAATACGTGACTCATTTGCGTAAGAAAGGGAGTAAGGTGGGGCCGTTTCAAAAGCTAAAATCCCCCCCCCCCTTCGTCCACAGATATATTATAGGGGCCGTTAATCATTCTTGTCAAGCATTAAAGAATGTTACCCCTCTCCCCTCCTCTCCGCCTAATTAGCCCCCTTTGAACAAAATTTATGGCGGGGCCTCTGGCGTGGTCGGAAACAAGATCTTGTGAAAGCTAATGTGCAGTGTAGGTAAATTTGAAGTTAGAAGCAGGATACATTTGCAAGCCTACGTTAAACACTACTTCCGCTGTCCCACTGAACGTCGCTTAAGAATGGGTACCAGCGTATGACGGTGAATAGACATCGCATAGCCGTTGCTACGAAGGGCACTTGTTTACGCCTCCTATACCCATACCACCTGGGCATTTTGTACAGCCAGATCATAGTATCTTCCTACCGGTGATTAGTCTCTACGCAGTGACGTTACAAGCCTCTTCATCTTCATTCATTAAATATCTACGATAGAAGATGTACCCAGTAACGCGAGAAGACCTCGCTTTCTGCAAAGTGGCTCTTGCACACACACACACACACATTCACGGCTGAACGTGAATTCTTTTAGCTGAGGGTGTTCAACCTTGCTAAAAACGTTGATTTGCACCGCCATGGGACAACACGCAGTTTGCTAATCGGAGTACGGTTGTCATGGTGCGCTTAACAGGCCATATATATATTTTTTTCATGGCCCAAATCTGATTTCTCTTCCTATCCCGATTTCTTTTCGTTGGCACAGTTCCCTCGAAAGATGTCATTATATGGGACGAGTAGGGCAAGCCTTTGCACAGAGTGATCAGCCCTGACGATGGAGGCCCTCGTCTAGTCTTTATCTGCTACACTGTCGGCAAACTTTATTTTATTTTGGTTTGCTCTTTCACTTTGGTTACCCTTTCTTGCGCGTTCGCAGTTAACGTGATACCATGCTGCCTCATAGTGCGAGCTTCTCAAAAAAATATGCAGCCAACCAAGCGAAATATAAAAAAAAATATGGCCAGCAATACAGCAACATACCCAATATGCCTGTTCTGTTAGCCTTTTTCCTTTTCTCCCTTCAAGCTACAAGGTTGGAAAGTTACGTCAGTTAAAAAAATAAAAACTAAATACAACATAGCATTTCATTTCTGGGCGTGCTTTTTTTTCCTATGCGAGACATTAGATCGGAAGATTAAAATGTCTGAAATTTTGTTAAGTTTATCGGCCCACCATGAAAAAAAAGAAGAGTGTTCACAGGCTCTGCGATGTCATAGTAAATGGGAAAGTTAGGAGAAAGAATGCTTGTTAAGTTGGAAAATTGTCAGTATATAGGTAGTAAAAAAATAAAGGTAATACGAATTTACGAGACGGGATCAATGTTCATTGTTTTTAAATGTGATGTACTAAATTGGCTAAGAAGTTCGCAGTGAGTCATCGTTACATGTAATATAATAACGGGGGTTTTACGTCTATAAAATTGCGGTATGATTATAAGAGACGCTGTAGTGAAAGGCTTCAGAAAGTTTTGACCATTTGTTATTCTTCAACGTCCACTAACATTACACAATACAAGGACCTATATATTTTCCCCTCCACTGACATGCGACTGCCCAGGCCGGGATCAAGCTGGCGACCTTCAGATCAGCAGCCGAGGACCATAAACACTGTTCTTCCGAGACGGATTGCATTAGATATCCAGACGTAATCATAAAAACTTTGGTATATTGCGTGCTGTGGACATCAACCTAAAAAAATATCGCAGCTAAATCGGAAAAGCATTCGACCACTGAATTACCATCTGGAACGTATACTCCACATACAAAAACACACATAAACATAGGAAGAGTGCAGTGAGATTTGAGACCAGATCATTGATTCACTTAATAAAAACTACAAGCATTTGAGCGCTGCCTACGACTTGGCTGGAAGGCGGCTTACGTTACTTAGGGGTGAGCAAAAAAAAAATAATAAGACTGAACAATGGTTTTTGTACCATATAATTCACACTTAATAACGTCAGTTTATTTGACAGAAATCAGCAGTAAAGTCTTTGTGGATCAAGTAGGCGCAGGATGAAGATGCGACCCTACGCAACTCAAATTAGACGGGACTATTTGTTGATACTTCCGAGGGTTATGAAACGAAATGAGTGTTCGTAGCCTTTCATAGCCTTTATGGTTGTATGGCAAGTATAGTTAGAAAAATAATCAGCCAACAACGATATTTTTAATAAGTACAAGGCAACATGTTATGCTACTTTCCCACCACTGACCAAGACTAGGGATGCATAAACTACCTTAATTTATCTGAGTTTTACATTTCAAGAAAAGTTGAAGGTGTACAAGTCTCGCACTCAACTAATCAGTTGTCCTATCAGCGCTGGTAATCATGCGTTCTGTGAGCACCGTGCAAACAAATGGTCCACGCTTCCATAAAAATTTCATTTCTGTCTATTTGCGCAAGCGCCTGTGAGTATTGGTGCGGTTCTGATTGATGAACGTCTTGGGGCGGAGTTAGCAGTCATTTGTGGGCGAAACGTTTTCAGCCTCTGATTATCATTTTTCTCGCAGGGTATATATAGAAACCTTTAAACAAACTGTTTTCAATTTTTCCCCCAAGCCAACTTCGCTACTTTAAGAGTGATTGAAATGCGTTTGTGTATATTTATACTTCAGAACATAATCTACGCTTGTGGAAGACGGCGCAACTGAGAGAACGGCTCGAGGTTTTCTCTAAAACAAAGTAATCGCGAAGCGCACTCTGAGTGACAATATGCATAATCAGTCTGTTATCATTTTTTAGGAAGAATAGGTGGCAAGTTCATGTGTATTGAGTATGTATGACGACAAAAAAAAAACACGTGCACTAGAGAAGCGAGATATTTTGTTAATATTTTTTTCAAGGCAACATTTTTTTTGTGTGCACATTGTCATCTCATAACACTATTTTAAATGGGATATATGCTACAAGTGTGACGCTATTGTTGCCCCGACCCTCTCTGTTGAAGGTGAGAGTAACAAAAATGAAAAGTAAGCGCTGATTACTGCGCCTGAAATGCACTTAACTGCTGTACACTCTAGACAACAAGCAGAATGTTACATGACCGAGGTAGGACATGTTCGACTATTTCCTTCCGGGACAGCATTTCTGCGGGGCTGCTAGACAAGGTTGTGATTTTTATTTTTTCATTGGTAGCTTTGTATCTACAGTAGATTTCGTCACAAGAACATGTTGATTGTAGAACACGGCCAGAGAAGTCCAGCAGTTTCCGTCGTAAAAGCTTATTGGCAATGCTTGTGCATTCAGCCATTTGTAACCCTTGCTGATAATCTTCCCGCCAGGCATGTCTCTCGGGTGCCACATCGGTCGTAGCATTACCGAGAAAACACGAAAAAATCATGACGACCGTTTCATGTACGTTCATTGTTTGTTTGTGTGTACGCTTACTTATTGAATTGCAGAAACCCAGTGCAGAGCAAACATACGCGGTAAGACGAAGTGGAAGTACATCTGGGCGTACTTCCTGCTTTTTGGATGTACATCACTTCGCAGCTGCGCTTCTGTGGCTCATGAATTACCAACCACACACGCTGATACGCAGTCTTCGCGCGAACAGTGAACAACCGTAGAACCATCAGTGTGTGTACGGAGCTGCAACAAAAGAGCAATCAGAAAGAAAGGCAGCTCTTGTGATTCCCGACTCATGATCGGCGTAGTAAAGCGCCCACACGTTCTGCAACAAGCACGGAGATGACGAGCCTCCCATAGCGCAAAATCCAAGCCACTCGCAATGGAATGCTAGTGCCGAACGTAAGTGCCATGTAAACCAGGGTGCTAACTACCCACCACTGAATGATTTCGGTGCCTTCATCACCCAGGGAAAGGCTGAAGGAACAAACAAAATGGCGTCTCCCTGTGTTGCTTCGACCAATCTCTAGTGTAATCAACCCATTCGATGTTATCGATTCAGCTGATGGCATCTCCGACCATCGTGCGGTGCATGTGCAGCCTCCTTCTTTAAAAATGACAAATGATATTAAGGTTACAAGTTTTCATGACCATACAAGAGCTGACAATTTATCTGTTTAGGAAATTTTGCAATCATATTATGACGGTTTCTTTCACAGTGTTGGCGCATGCAACGCTTTGTGGGGAAAACTAAAAAAACATGGTCCATGACTTCTACAACCTTTTGTATCACTTAGAATAAAAAAACATAACCTTCCGTGTAATCCAATCTATGGATTACACGGGAGAATATACATTTAAAAAGGAAAGTGAAGCGTTTGAACAAAGCTAAGAAAAACCACCCCCATAACACAAACATTCATAATCTTAAATGTATCTGAAGAATCGAAAATTAAAATGTGAGAAGAGAAGCACACTTTATGTAATTTTAAGCTTAGTAAAATGATAAAAAAGCCTGCTGCCTTTTTTTTTTGAAGAATTGTAAAGCCCGTGATATCTCATTGTGATAACTTCCTTGTAGAAAATGCTTCTACCTTTGATGCTACTGTAATTGACAGGAAATTTAATGATTACTTCATATCTTCAATTTAAACATTCGACAGAAGTCTGTCTGGTTGGGTATGAAACTGGGAGGTTAATTAGACTCCAACCAAAAGTTTTTGAAGAAACCCGACGTTTCGAAACCGACTTGTTCCTTCCTCAGGGGTGACTGCAGGACTACGTAGCAGTGGCGTACTCAAAGCACTCGCTGGGCGGATAATGACCCCCTCTCTCTCTCTCTCGTTTTGCCATGGAGCGCAGTCCATGTGTATACACTGGGGAAAGGGCTCCAAGAGAGCGGTTGATGTTATGGGCTGCCCTCCGTATATGCCACGGCTCGAGTAGTAACCTTCTCCTCCAGTTCGGCTCGCTTTCAAGGATGGCCTTTGCTTCGAAATTTATCCGGTGATCCAACTCTCAGCCTGTTCGGCGACTGCGCTGCGCTCTTTCTAGAGCTTTCGCACATCGTTGGCGTGTTGTTTCAGTCGTTTCGGTAGGTTTTTCGTCTCACTGATATACGAAGAAGGGCACTCGGCGCACGGAATGTTGTAAACGACACCGGGGGTCCTGTCCATTGTTGGCCGGTCTTTCGGGCGGGAGAGGAGGCGGCCCTTCGTACACGAAGGCACGTGCACGAGGCGAACCCCTTCCTTCTAGCAGATCCGCACCAACATGTCGCTGGTTACCTGAACGTGTGAGACCGGTATGCGTTTGGGGGGCTGCCAATTAAAGTTGAGTGGGGTTTTCGTATCCTCTGTTGCTCTGCGCAGTGGGTGGCGTCTCGAGTGAAGTTTTTTAGGCATCCGTTTTTTCTGAGGTCCGCAATTACGCTGGCGTCTTCTTTTTTTTTTCGCTCCATGTCACTGGAGCATAAGGTCTTAGCTTTCTGGAGTAGCGTGGTCACAACCGTAGCCTTGTGGCAGGCGGTGTGAAAAGAATCAAATTGAAGGTAGCGGCCAGTGTGCGTTGGCTTCCTGTGAACGGAGAACTCCAGGCCGCTGCGCTTTCTTGCCACCTGGACGTCGGGAAAGGGCAGGTAGTGGTCGCTTTCACACTCGGTCGTGAATTATATGGCTGGGTGCACGGAATTCAGGTGCTGTCTGAAGTTCAACTTCCGACGTCTTCACGACGCAAAAGCAATCGTCCATATAACGGAGAAAAAGCTTGGGTCGCGGTGATAAGAAACCAAGTGCTTTATCTTCTATGTACTCCATGGTCGCAGCCGTTCATACTTTGTATGCTAATTTAGTACGTGCTTTATGGTTGAGGTGTGCGCTGCAAGTTTCGAGCTACTTGCCGCTCTTCGCGTGACACTGCAAGTTGTTACTGCAGTATGCATTCCTTCGCCCTTGTGGCGAAACAATGCGCAATGAATGCTCAACTACCTTTGCGTTAACACTTTTAACTTTCGTCTTATACCGAATTCTAAAAAGATGAATCGACCACGTTTTTGTTTCCCGTATACTAATCTTGCCATGCGTAAAATAACAGCTGGTGTTTACAATGGCTAACCTCCCTTAACCGTTCCTTCTATTCCTCGTCTTCCCAATCTTTTATGATGGCGCTTCAGGCTTTCAAGGGAAAAGTCGCTGCCTTCAGAAGAAGAAGAATAGCGTTTTTTTTCCTCGTAGTTGACACCTGTGTCTTAAGTACAGAAACGCAATTCGCGCGCTTTGGAGGAGGCTAAACGTTGGCACCACTAGCTTTTGGCTGTGTCGTTATGACATCTTTATGAAACACCAAGCCTGATAATAAACATCATGTGAAAACAGAGCGAATTTATGACATAAAACAACAATGTATAGCACAAGCAACATAATTTAACTAACAATGACTGGCAATAAGTACCAACATCCGAAATGCCAATGCTTCAAGAGCCTTCACCACTAACTATCTTAGGGTTTTACATCCAATTTATATTAATTCACTCAATGCCCGTTCGCATATCCTTTATGTTCTTCACTTTTTTCCACCTCTGAGCGTTCATAATTTCCTTCCTTCTCCAGGTCACTCCATTTCTGCAAATAACCTCAATTACGCCAGAATGTTTTCGCCAGACCAGCTTCCCTGCGGTTTACCCTCACTCACTCATTTAAACTCATAAACGTTTTCATTGTTTCAATGAAGGAAGGACGTCCGTTTCTATTGCCAGCAGAATCAAGGCAGTGTTCCTTCCACTGACACAATGACTAATTGTTTCCGACTAAGCCCCTGGAGCCACACTCCTAACCAGCACCACTTGACCTATGCTCATGCTTTACGTTTTTTTTTGCCCGACTACGTGTGCTGTCCTGTGGCTCTGAGCTTCGTAATCGCCACCCTGCCCTCACAGTTTCACTGTCGCGCTTCTTGCCCGGAGGCATCTTTCAAACTAAGTACGGCGCGCCCTTTTCTGTGCAATATATATTTAACTGATCACAATAACCCCACGCACTTCGGCTAATAACTAGGCCTAAGCCTCCATACATTCCATGTAAATGCTTTACGACGAGGAAAGCTTGTCGCATTGGGTGACGGTACTGCGTCATATGGTCGGCGTGCCCATCGCAGATCTATGCTTTCCATAAAGGCACTTCATGATGAAAGAACGACTGGCTCACATCCCAAAGGATCACTGGTCAGGACGACGGGGAGGATGACAGAGATATCTTTTCGTCATTGACAACTGTATTGCGGACCATAAACATGAAATCACCGTGAACTATCTCGGCTTCGAAGCCGTTAGGAAAAACGCTTTCGCTGCAATTGTAGCCGCTGCTGCACATCCTCAACAGTGCACTTTGTGCATGCGGGGAAGCACTTCTTCGAGGGTGATAATAATGACCAGCTTATTTCACATCTCAGCTGCACTAGCTTCGAAAACAGGCTTCGGTTTTTATGGCCCGAGACAGAAAAGCCATTGCATTGTTTTTCTCCTCCACGATGTGCACTCGTTGGACGACCCGTACTAATGATTCAAAATGAGGAAATTAAAGTAATTATAAGCCGGAAGGTGCGTCGCTGATGGAATATTTTCGGTTAATTGAAACAAATATATTACTTGACTAAAAACTATAGCGAGAAAATCATCCTGAGGGGATCACTGGTAGTAAAGATGATGATGATGGTAATAATAATAATAATAATAATAATAATAATAATAATAATAATAATAATAATAATAATAATAATAATAATAATAATAATAATAATAATGATGATGATGATGATGATGATGATGATGATGATGATGATGATGATGATGATGATGATGATGATGATGATAGAGAATCAGTCCTACGAAACGTTCGACAGTGTATACGTTGGAAGTAAGACCACTCACGTTGGCGTGATATCCGCAACTCTTTGTCACCTTCCCCGTTGTCTTGTACCAGCCACATTTGTATACGCTGTCCCTTTATGACGTGTACTGGTTAGTCCGTGTCAGCGGCCTCCACTCTGTTTCACCGCTCACGTGGTGAGTTCTTAGTTTTCGGCCTATCTGCGGCGGGAGGCTCACCGAGTCGTCTGGGTGCTTGTCGGGGCAATTAGCGAAAACGCGCACGCAGACGAGGGAGTGGCAAGCCGCATAAGCCGTTGCACGCAGCCTTAATTTTGTTGCGTTGTATGTCTGGCCCGTGCACGTTTTGTATAAGTGCCATCAACCGGCGTGCGAGCGGCGAGGGTGAGTTGGGAAAGTACGCAGGGAAGCACCTCGTTGTGGCTGAAGTAGCAACGACATGGAGTGCATTTCCGAGGCATTTCCGGCGTTGCATTAACCGGCATATGCGCGGCCTCACTCACGCCCGCTCTATGGGCCATGCATTTATTATGACCTCTTATGCCTGGCGTACTTTCTAGGCGTTGACCGGCAACCTACTGGAACTCATTTAGTGCGCTTAGATTTCGGCTTGACTTTTGCAAAAAATAGTGTGTACGTGCCTGTCTGGTATCCTGCTGCCTTCCGAAATATGTTCGGAACGTGTTCTATACGAGTGCTATTTAAGGCATTCTGTCAAATTAAACGGTGTCCTTTGCTCAGTATGCGAACTCACGCCTTTGCACCCTCTTGTTTTGCTTCCATCTTCTATTTTTTCACTGCTTCTGCGCAGGTGAATGAGTGTGTTTTATTTCGAACAATGATTGCAGATGGACCGTTGCTGAGCGTTTCACTAGGCGCCAACATCAGAAACAAGGCGATCCGTGAAAACTCGGACGTGTGCCTGTAATGCAACATCCAGGCGAACCCTATGGTCGGGTAGGTGGGCTGGAAGTTAGAAGGGAAGCTGCTCTACAGCGATGTGGAGCAGGGCATCATCATTAGCTACCAGTCGCTCGTGCTACAGAAATCACGGCGTGGGAATTGCGGCCACTACCAGTGCGTCACCACAAACGTCGAAGGAAAAGGGGAGAGTTACCGTATCCTGCTCCTGGTCCACTGTGAGTGTGATCATCTATAGAAAGAAAATATTGTTATGCTTCTCATTCGAGAGTAACCACGCTAGACTGAGCACGAATACATAGGCAGGCGTAGAATTTTGAAGGGGGTAGAATTCTTCAGAAGTGTCCCCTCCTCCTCTCCCAAAACCGGTCACCAGCAAAAGAACACAAGCTTTGCAACGCGGGTACAAAATGGAAACGAAGAAATGACATGCATCACACAGCAATCTGTCCTTATACTCATAAATTGTAATCTCTAGGACAGGAAAGGCCTGCCTCTGGTTCTCGAAGTTCCGCGGAAGAAAGTTGAAACTAAACAGTTCTTGTAAACCAACAACAGCAGCCTCGGCTACAATTGTGGCCGAAAATCAGCATGACCCCGACTCTGCACTTTAAACAATGTTGGGCCAGGTTCAACCGAAAAAAAAAAGTGTGGGGAGAACAGTCTCCTCCGCACTTTATTGAATTAGGGGAAAGGGTAGTCTCGCATGCGTCAATGTCTATGCACAAAGGACATAGTGAAGTAGTTAACTATTTGTGTCTGAGCGGTTCAATGAATGATAGCTGGAAATCACAGCTCTTTGTAAGATTGTACATCGTCTTTGCTTTGAGCTCCCGCCTGCAGTCATGGCGTAACAACCAGTCCAATCCGCCACTGGCACAAATAGTCGATATTCAATGAAAACGGTTTTCCTTCAATATCAACCATATCAACCACGCAAGCGCACGCGAGCGTGAGCACGCAAATGTGGCAATTAATGTTCGGAAATTGTCGTGGTCGTCATGCTTCGTAACAGGACGTGAGTGCAAGAGTCTTCAAATATATGCTGTTCTAGATAAATAACATTCTACGCTATATAGGTTAAATCATTCCGATTTGAGAATTTTCAGTTCGTTTTACTTATCTCTTTGTATTTCGCGGGAATTCGCAGTTACCAGAAAAACACTAACAATCAGCAGATACAAAGCTCGAAACTGTTTAATCGGACGTTTTGCAAACCGATGTCCAATTTTCACACTGACATTTTTTATCCGCGTTCGTTCCTTGAAAAGCTAGTTAATTAAACAGATGAATTGAACCAATATTTTAAAACACAAAAAATAGCGTGCCTAACTCCAGGCAACAGTCAGAAACATGCATTTAGTCGCGTCGTAATTCCTTGTGTCGGCAGATTTGAAAACTCTGGCCAAAGATAGCTGGGACACCCTGTATATGAGTAGGAAAAAGAGAGAGAGAAAAAGCAAGGATGAAAGAAAGGCAGGCAGGTTAACTGGATGAGCCCGGTAGGCTACATTGTGCTGGGGAAAGGGCTAAGGGCAATAAAAGTTATAGAGAGAGAAGAAGAGAAAAGTCACTAATGCTGTCGACGTAACGGCAGCTCTGTGCTTAATATCACCGACGGGGAGTCACACAAATGTCCTAATCAAATCAGCGCATTCATTGCATTACGTAACTTGTAAGCAGAGTCCCATGCACCCAAATACTTGCCGATGGTGATGCCATAATGGTGTCGTTTGCGTTATCAAGCAGCATAATTCGGAAGGCTTGCGAGAACTGAAGTGATTGTGTCAAACAGTTGCAACACACTTCTAGCTGTCGGTGTCTGCATCTTGCTCAGCACACGCGTATGTCACTGACCAGGGTGCTGACCATGACGATAACTTATCAGTCTTTGTCCGTTACGTTATGGGGTATGTGATGCAGCTCTGATAGGTCTGATGCCGCTCACCAAGCGCATGTATTTTTAGAAGTTCGGGCCAAGCGTCAACTGCGTTGACATCACTGCCCTTTGACAGGGCTGTGTTCGGATGGGTAGTAGGAGAGAAACGTAAGTTTTCCTGCTAGCAGAAGCGGCTTTGTTCTTAGAGCCGACTGCACTTGTCCCGAGTGGATGAAGTGGACGTGGTTTTAGATGTGCTTCACGAGACGAGAAGGTTTCGGAGGCTTTGGTGCAGCTTCTTCTCGATGTGAGATGTCGTTTCAAGCCCCTTTCTTCAGTAATTTAGCTCCCTTCGAAAAAGAAGACAACCCTTCAAAGAGGCATCATGTTAACCACTGCAATTTGAGAGCTTCAGCATCATGGCCTGGCATGTGTCCGTGTTGTGATTCCCAGTGCATCGGGAACAGACGGCAGAGTTCGTACACCCTCCACTTACGTTACCCAACTTCTCGCACTTTCTGCACTGAAGTGGTTTCTGTACAAAAGGACGAACTGCGTGTCGGAAGTGACCTACTTTCATGTTTGAAGGGAATGATTCGCCCTTAAATATAATCCTTACGCATCGTGATGTTCCGATACGACATATACTTGCAATTATGGTATCTTCTGAAGCCAGTTTGACCAAGACTTGTAGATCTGTGTTGGTGATGGGTTCGTCAACATCATATGTTACCCCAGTGCTCACTTCTTTGCCCGGCGGTATATGAGAGCGTACTTCCATCACATTAAGTTTCGAAACTTATCGCGATCTGTCGAGCGCAGTCATATGATTGACGTCAGTCGCTATGATGTTCTTGTGGCTATTCACTCCGACTTCTTTCACTTCGTTCAGCACCAGTGCCTCAGGGTGTAAAGACATTATTTTCCGGTTGAGCCGTCTCATGTAGTCACTGACGAAAACTGGCATGAAGAGGATGGTTAATACCTTGGTATTGCACGAAGTTCGCATGGTGGACTCACTCGAACTGAGGGGCGTGCTCAGCAATGGTACAGTGGGTTGTCTAGTTTTCTTCTTCTTTTCGGTAAGGAAGTATAGCATATTTCATGACAAGAAAGGTGCGAGAGACTTCGCAGGCTTTCTTGTCTTCAGGACCATGAGGGTATTCTTTAAAGCTACAGACTGAGATTAACACGAATACTGTAAAAAAATAAATGCCTAAGAAGTTCTGGAAGAAAATCCGAATGAAACACTCACTTAGAAGACAAAAAAAAGTGCGATTCAATATTTTTGCGTGAAAAGGGGTGCACTAGATTTTAGATCGGCGACGACATGCATTTGAGTTTGAGATTTGATGAATTTCACAGAAAGGTGGAAGGGGTCACAGAGCTTGAACCAATAAAGTTGTGTCAATCAGCTTTTTGTTTGGCTGCAGTGGTCGGGGATTCCCTTGAAGCCTAGGGTGACGCTTTTGAAAAGGTCCTTAACCAGCGCGTTTTTTTTTCTTTTTTCGAATGAATAAGATATTTAAGTTCTCTGGATGCAACTCTAAATTCAAATTGCCAGGTGAAAAATGTGACGCCACATTTATACTCCCAAGCTTTGTTAAATGCGTCCGTAATTACATTCATGACTTTTTTAGAACACTGCAGTGTCTTCTTTTTTGAGTGGAGTTTTTAGTACCCGTCCCTGCCCCGAACGGCATAACCATTGGCGCTGCCGTCGGCTTAATCGATACAACAAGCGAGCACGAAAGGGAGCAAACGAGTATGAAAGAGAGTGATCGAGGATGAGTGGGAGCGAACGAGGACGAAAAAGAGCCAATGCGAATGAAAAGATAGCGAAAGCGCAGCCTGTCAATATCCCGAACTACTGTCATCTAATGTCACTTTCCTCGCCCGTCACACGCGCTAGGCCATCTATCCAATGCAAAGTTTGAGATTGGGCTAGTAGAAAATCGATCAACAATCGGCGCAGAAATAAAGGACCATGAAAAAAAAACAGAGACAAGTGTAGAGACGGACAGTGCTCGTCTTTGTTCTTTTTATTGTCCCTTCTCTGTTTTTTCTCTGATTGTTGAAACCTCAGACAGAGCTCGCACGCATTTCGGGCTAGGACGCGCACTGCGACTGGCTTCGCTCGTCGGGACGGATCCGTCATCGTTTCAGTTTGTTCATGACGCCTACAATGCATGCAGAGAGTAATACACGTAGCACTTGAGCGCTGACAGTTTCTGTGGCAAGATGTAAGAAATGTTACATTACTACGACGACTTGCACATTGTTACATTGCTAACAACTGCTCACAACTGCGACATTGCTACAACTGCTTACACGCATGATTTGATGTAAGCGGGGCCTTCACCGTAGCCCTAAAATGTGCACGTGTGAAGGGTAAAGAGGGGCGGCAAGACTCATTCACTGCAGCACGTCCGTCATGGTGGCGTAGAGTTCTCGACTTCTGATCACTTGTCGTGCGTTTGATGGCGGCACCAGCGGTCGCATGTCGATGAAGACAATATGCTTTTATCAGTGCACGTTAAATAGCACCAGATGTTCATTTCCAGAGCCCTCCACTTCAACATGCCTCCTTATCACACTATATTTTTGAGTCGTAAAACCTAGGATATCATTATTATCGTTCGCAGCAGCCATGAAACACCAGAAAGAAACCAATGGTGGCTACTAAGCCAAACGGTAACATCATGGCAGATAATCACTCAAAATTATAATGGAAAAGTAAAACACCTCTTTCTGCCAGAGGCCTTTCCTCCAAATGACTACATTACGTTTCAGCCTAAATAAGATCTGTGTAGTACGTCGCGGCATCACTTGATGAATTCAACCGCACTTGCACTCTGGTTCACACGGAAGGAAACAATTCTGAGAATGAAGCCTATTTGCTGAATCGACAGTGGGCCCATGCAATCTTTGAAAACTGGCACCCAGTTGTCTCGTTATTTTTTTCTTCACAGTTACTTAGTCTGTCGCGATGGTGCATAACCGTCGATAACACGCATTACCATGATTTGAACGTAGTTCACTTCATGCTGCTCTTCTGAACTGCGAATATGCCAGAAAAATACCGTTGCATGTATATGCAATTGACGGCTAACTTTTTCTGGTTTAGCTGGTTATCTAGTTGAGATACATTGTTCACCGCTAACACAAGCTGGGAACAAAGGGCAAAAAACAGGAAGAACCAAGAGGAAACAATACAGATTGCTTGATTCTGTATGAATGCTGCATGTAAAGGGAAGTGCATTCTGCGTCAGAGCAATCTCTCTTACCCTAAATGTCCCTCTCTCATTCCAGCCACTAGCGCTTGTGGGGCGTGAGAAACCTGAAGGTTGTTTGGTATAGTGCGATAACTTTCTGCATGTTTCTCAAGAAGGTCGTGCTCTATTTGCATCCCTCCACACAGTATTTTCACTTTTGTGTTTAAAAAGAGTGCTTTTATTTTGTCTTCAAAGCTTCGTTGCTTAATGTATTGGTAGTGTTGATGCGAACGCGGTATCTGCAAATACACAGATACCACATGCCCAGCTGCTAAGCGAAAGTAAACAATTTAGTCATGTTTAGCAATATAAATACGGGCTCTACTAGGTAGAAAAAATGTAGGAGAACCACAATGGAGTTTCATGAAAATGAAAGCTGCTTAACGTGAGCATAAATACGTATCTCGGAATAATATATATCACCATTGAAAAAGTATTCGATCAACCCACATCTATTGAGTAAGCCTCCTTAATTTATTACTTTCAGAGCTCTGTCCTTGAACCCAGCGAAAACATTTCAGATACTTTATTGCCCGGGCAACTAATCTTCCATACTGCACGCCGCAAGCAGATGGCGCCAAGTGGCGTACCGCTCTATCCTTTCCTTAGATCACTCAGGAGTTCTGCCCCACGTCTGCTCCTACCTTTGATTCGGCGCGCACATCAGAACACGGCATCTGATATTGGCAGTAAAACATAAAGTACGTATGTATTGCCTCGCTGTGTCATCATCTCGTAGGTTGGTTGGTCGGAATCGTTTCACCCACTAGATTATTCATTCTTCTTAGCACTGTGGCGCTTGGCCTGTCTGTAGCGTGTGGGCAGTCACGACAGGACAAACGCTGTCGTACTATGGCGGTTCCTTTTTCTTGTCGTGCTTCAGCCTTATTCTGTTAACGTATACACTTACAGAACCAAGTTCTTTGTTGGCGTGGTCGGGGTCCTTTCGTCGCCTTTTGTTTGCTTCCTTTCCTGGAACACCACTTTCGGGCACACTTGCTTAATGAGCCTTCGTAACAATTGTCATGAAATTAGTGTTAGCATAGCATTAAGATAGATTTACTAGCGCAAAAAAACATTTCATAAAGAAAGCTCACACAAACAACGTTGAACTGACAACTGATTTATTTTGGAAGGTACGTGCCAAAACAGCAAAAGAAAACACGAGGAAAAAGCAGCGATAAACACCTTGTAATAACTGCTCGCCAAAAGGACAAACAACCGAAGGTAACCGCGCCATATAAAAAAGCTTTACGCTACGATGTACGCCCCCGTAATGATAGAAGTGAGAAATTATGTACTTGATTATAAAACCGACCGGAGAAAACACTTTAAAGACAGCTTTTAGGACCAAGTATACAATTTTTCACTTCTTTCAAATCGGAGGTGTACACTGTGGCGTAAGATATTATGACGCCGTGGTTACCTTGGCTTCTTCGCTCTTTTGGCGAGAAGTTGTCATGTTGTGCTCATCGCTTCTTTTTTCTCTTGTTTTCTTTCTGTTGTTACGACGTGGGCCTACAAAAAGTCTCAGTGTTCGAAATAATAAATCAGTTGTGAGTTCGGCACTGTGTGTGTGTTTCCATTCTGAATGTCCTGTTGTTTTTTGCACTCGTAAATCTATCTTAAACATGAATCAACTCCTAGAAGCAACAGTTTTATCATAGCAACTGAACTTACAGAATAATATTGATGTTATTTCTTCAATGTAACACCAGCATATTCGAGCAGTAGCTTGCCTGCGTAAGCCTGTGTTTGGAATTGGCTGCCGTATCACATCACTTACATCGTCATATTGCATAGGCCGAGGTGAATCAGATAGTGTAAAAGATGAACGGAACTTATGAAAGTCAGATTTTGCGGCATATAGGCCCCTTCAATGATAAAGGTTGCTCACCAGCGCAAACGACAGGGCAGGAGGAGACAGAAGAAGAGACGAGACAGAGCGCTCTGTCTCGTCTCTTCTCCTGTCCCCTCCTGCCCTGTCGTTTGCGCTGGTAAGCAACCTTTATGGTGTTATACCAACACGCCCAATCCCACTGCCCCTTCAATGAGTGGAGCTATGCGCGCATGCGAGGATTCATTGACGTCATTGACCTAGGTCTGTGGTCTCCTCCAAGGAGATTCTGAATTCGTAATTAAGCTATGCCATGGTATCATTCAGTTTCAGTAAACGGACACAACCATTATCTTTGCAAAGAGGAATGTTTTGCGGTGATTTCTTGTTATTCACGGATCGTCATGCATCGGGAGTTTGAAATTACGCAAATAATACTTTTCAGGATGCCTTTGATTTTTCATTTGTGAACTGCACAGACGCATCGATATCGTAACAGCACGATGACGGATACACGTAGATTATATGTGATAATGCTTCTCAAGCACGGCTCCGGTACCAAGTTACTGAGACACTCACCTACATAGATTATTAAAATGCCTGTCAACCCGAACGCCACATTGAAAGTGTATCTTATTTTCTTAGTCAAAGCTCTTGAGGGATTCCAAGAGCTGAAATCGTTTCCAAAGTTATCCGCCGCCGCCGCCATCAGCGTTTGTAAGTGCTAATAAGAAAGGAAATTTCGTGGACTGGATGAAATTCCAACGCAGCCCACTACGCGACAACCGAATACTGTGCGGCATAGCCACGCCGGTGCTTAAAACATATTTGCAAGAAGACCCTGTACATCCGTCACGACTTGAAAGGAATCGCGTGGCCGTAAAGTAAAATAACAACGGCGTATTACAATGCAAGTTGTGTATCAACGGCGTCGTTAATTGCTTTCAACCCAATACAAAGGCTTCAGCCATAGTTCATCATAATCAGTCACAAAAAAAAGTGCCGATAATGCAATATTGATGTGTAGTGGGCCCCACGATTGTCTGCAGAATGACAAATAGTAGCATAGTGAAGGCTTTCCTACTTAGACAAATATAATTTGACGTGTTGGTTGCTCTGCAAGCGTGCTTGTATTGGTTTCTCAGGTACATCTTTAGAAAATCTAAGCATTTTCTTCTCAAACGCGCATACACACAAGGCCGCACCAATGGGCGGGCACTCCAGACTGACATCATGAGGTGGATGTTCGGAAACTTCGGATAAGATTGTTAGGTGCATGAACGGCACTATTTCCTCGGTCGTGCAAGCGATCGACTTCGGTCGTCTGGGTGGGCCCTCACGCGACATATGAAAGAATTCTGACACGAATTGAAGACATCGCAAAAGGGATATTTTTGGTTTCTTTGGTATGCACTGTCAAGCCTCTGTCCACGTAGGGGTACGACAAAACGTATAAATTATTTTGTTTTGATAATGAAGTTATGGTCGCTACAAGCCATCTCTCCTGCAATGGGCGTTATCTCGACGAGTCAAGGCAGTTCCGCAGTCGTAAGCTCCTGCGTCCTGCAAGCAGTCGAAATGCTTCTACCACTGGCAGCGTCATTGGACACAGCTCATTGGTTGCTGTACACGTGAGCCATGAGCAGATGACAGATTTGCACGTCACCACTTGCAGCCTTCCTGTGACGTCACACTGCAATAACACGTGAGTGAGAAGCCGCCCCCTTGACTTCGGAAGAAAAGGTGTTTTTTAAGGTAGAGGTAACAAAAATATATTCGGTTCACACCCAGGCCCCACAATACTTGTTTAACGTTTCTTTATCAGCATGAGCAGCTTGACTACGCTTGCTGCAGGGCAAAAGCCTCTCCCATGTTCCACCAGTCACTTCAGTCCTGTGCATGCTGCTGTGACTTTATACCCGCAAACTTCCCGATCTCATCAGTGAAAATAGCTTTCTGCCTCCCCCTATCCGGCTTGAATCATCTGAGGATCCAATCAGTTACCCTTCATGACCAGCGGTCACCTTGCCTTCACGCTCGGTGCCCTGGCCATGATAATTTCTTCCTCTTGATTTCTACTATGATTTCCATGAGTACTCGTTTGTCCCCTTTATACACTCTGCTCTCTTCTTGTCCCTGAGGGTTACACCTATCATGGTTTCTTTCCATTGCTCACTGCGTCGTCTTCAACTTAAGTTGAACAGCTTTTGTAATCCTCCAGGTTTCTCTTCCGTAGGTAAGTACCAGTAAGATGCAGCTGTTATAAACCTTCTTTCTAAAGGATAGTGGCAACGTACCATTCATGATTTGAGAATGCTTGCCGAATGTTCTCAACCTCATTCGCATTCTTCAAGTTACTTCAATCTCGTGGTTCGGCTCCACGGTGACTGCCTGTACTAAGTAGACATACTTTTACAACTTTAAGTGCACTGCTACCTATCCCGAATCTGCAGATTATTATTGAGACCTACCATTGTGATCCCCTTGTCAAGTTTAGAAATCATGAATTACAATAGCAATGCATTGTACTCTGCAAAGCGCAGGCTACTAAAGTGCTCTCCGTTGACTAGTATCTCTAACTTTTCACATTTAGGGCTCTGAAAACCTGCTATAAACATAGGGTAAGAAGCATTCGGGGGAGATATATACTTCCAATATATAGATTAGCTTAACTATACGCAGCCTAATGCAGGCATGCACCCACATGATAAATCTTCTTTGAGATCACTTGATTAGGAAAACAATACGGCTTGGCTGCACTACTCTGTAGTTTCTCTTTTTACTTGGATAGAAATTATGTGAACACTTCAAGTGCAATTTACCGAATGTGTGACGCCCCGTATGAAGTTTAAGGGTGATGACGTCTCCTTGCGCATCATGTGTTCTAGGTACGAGTGATAGAATGCGAGGGCAGTCAAAGATGCCAGATGAAGTGAAGGGCAAACTCAGCGGCTGACTTCAGCCGCGCGAAGGACTGGTGGGATAGAAAGGAGCGCCGTGGGGCTCCAGCAAAAACTGCGTACTCCTTGAGCACCTGAACATAGTCGCGCGCTCGCTATCTTGACGGGGATCAGAAGGTGGCTCCCACCTTTGTAGATGTGTTCTCATGACTCAGAACGAGAGAAAACACCAAGGTCCTTTCGATCACTACAGGGGCAGTATTTTTCAGGCAAGTGTTCTCTTCAACTACGCAACATCATCTGCTAAAGGATCTGACTGTTAGGCTTACTTCATACAACAGTCCGTTCTGCTGCTATCGCATTCGTTCCTTCCCTTTTGTGTTGACATTGTGACACTGTTATTGTTTAGATCGGAAGTGCCAGCCGCTGTGGTCAAGGCGCTATGCTATTACTTTGCTATGCTCGAATAGACAGATTTAAATCTTGGCCATGCTGGTCGCATACTGACAACCGAACATCTAAAACATCACCATAGATCAAGATGCTCGTTAAGGGCCTCAGATGAATGAATGAATGGATGAACTTTATTAGGCTCTTGAGAACATGCTCTAGCATGATGCGGGCCACTCAAACGCGAGATGATCAAAAAATATTTAGCGTGTTTTGCAATGGTATGCCTCATAAATATTGTGTGCTATTGGCAATTGAAAGTAATTTACCTAATTTTCATAGTAATATTGTTCTCAAAATTTCCTGCGCAGATGGGCTTTCCCTTCTGGAGCGTCAGACGTCACTCGGACCCAGGGGAGCTCCACCACACTACTTTACCTTGGCCCCCTGTGAGCGGATCCAATCAACATCTACGAACAAGAAGAGGGGCCACTAGGCCAACCACATTTCGAAGCTGGAGATGTCCGGCACTGCGAAATGGATCGAAAACGCACCCCGCTTCTCAAATCTTGGTCAGCACACACACCTCGTACGGTGTGTGCGTAGCAAATGTGGGAACTGTTCTGTGTATTTATGTCGGTGGTCATTTTGAATGAATGTCACACGGGGACACAGCTGGCCAAGATGCGAATACCCTGCCATGTCAGGCCCTGCTCGTACTCGTTCTGATGCAAGCACCCTGGTCCCTGTAACAGCGTTCAGGTGTTGCTCATAGTTTGCGCAAGACTGGACTGCTTCGCCTCCTGTGATGTTTGGAGTGGGGAACATCGGTGTGGAGTGATTCATTCGTTCACCAGTGATTCGAGCTGACCCGGCCGTGTTGCTTCAACGTCCGAACGTGTAGAGAAGACGCGTGCCACAGGGCTATGTCCCACCAAGTGCCCAACACGGCTCTGTTTCTAGTACCAGCTACACTGTGTCGTCATGATTTCGCATTGTTGCCTTACCACATTGAGCAAAGAGACACTGTATAAGCTTCGTAATAATAAAACTGAATCTCACTTTATAGGGCAGACTGTTAGTAACTTAGGCTTCAGTTGCGCGACTGAGAAGTGCAAATTATTATAGAAGGTCAATCAGTGTGGTTTAACTAGATCCCAGTAAAGATTCTTCAGAAAAATCAAGAAACTTTTTGAATCGAGGTAAATAGGAAAGAGCTCGCTGTTTTCTCAGAGAAGTTGAACATATTTCAGCTAACTGTGTGTAGCCTAAGAACTCTCTTGTGTTGACACGCAAAGAAAAGTGTGAAAAGTTCACGGCACTACATTCTGTTTTTTGAAAATGTTTTTTTGGTTAGCTTCCATGGTGGTCACCACTGTATGAAACAGCTGCTGGTTTCACGTTATTGCATTTAGTATAGCAAGCCACTGGTGTGCTCAAAGCCAACATTTGTCCAAGGTGGCGAGTCAATAAAATATAGATCATGTGATTGTAGCTTCCATGTGCTGCTGTCCTGGTAATCAACAAAATCAATACGTTTCAGACTCTTCAGTCCGACTTAATTATTTCGTGTTATGCGCACGTCCCGTCCTTAGCAGTGCTGCATACACGTGGTGAGTGATACGCTAATGTAAATAAATGCAGCGATATTTAGAAATGTCTTTGCATTCACTTATATGTGTTCTAAAGAGGTCGTCTGTGCACCAACCACGACGCACTGGGATAGTGCCAACCAAAGGTCAACGTGAGAGGATAATGCAGGACAAGTGTATGTCCTTTTGAGCACTGCATGAAACTGCCTCAAATTCCATGGGTAGTGATCCTCTGAAAAAGATCCTCAGGTGGGTCGTTGTGACAGGTCACGTACAAAAACAGCGTGAAAGATCGATCACAAGGTAAAGGAGGAATCAAAAACCTCGCTGTTTGTTCGTGTCCTCTTTTTTTCTTAGGCTTTCACCACTTGTTTATATATCTTACTGCACGTTTGTGTGAATGAATGAATCCATAAGCTTGCCACCAACCCTGTTTGAATGTGACGAGACTTGTAAAAAACAAAAATATAGGATTTCGAAAGCCTGTCGGTCATGTGCTCTAGCACTGGAGACACTGGCACTGATGTTCTAAATATCCGATCATGTGGTCTCCCTTTCATCCCACGTAGGTAAGTGAACGGCCAGAATCACTGTGAGCGCGTGCTCGTTATGGTACATGTGCAGCGTTAAGCCAAATGAAGACAGCATACGACAGACCGGTCCCTAAAGTGATCCTGATAAGTGAATTTATTGATTGATATGTGGGGTTTAACGTCCCGAAACCACTATATGATTATGAGAGACGCCGTAGTGGAGGGCTCCGGAAATTTAGACCACCTGGGGTTCTTTAACGTGCACCCAAATCTGAGCACACGGGCCTACAACATTTCCGCCTCTATCGGAAATGCAGCCGCCGCAGCCGGGATTCGAACCCGCGCCCTGTGGGTCAGCAGCTGAGTACCTTAGCCACTAGACCACCGCGGCGGGGCCTGATAAGTGAATTAAACAGTCTATCAAGCCAGCTGTGCCTTGGAAGTGATATTGGTGCTACCCTCTCCCTGTCCGTCTCTTTTTTTTTTTCTCTTTGACAAACATCACTACAGAGTTTCATCCCACAAACGCCGCAGGTCGCGAGATCAAATTTCGGGTGCGGTGGCTGCGTTTTCGATAGAGACGAATATGCTGTAGGCTTGGGTGCCCAGATTTCGGTGTACTTTAGAGAACCCCTTGTGGCGTAAATTACCGGAGCCCTCCACTATGGCGTTTCTCATAATCGTAGGGTGGTTTTGAGACGCTAAACCCCACACATCAACCAATCAAGCAATTGACAACGTACGCGACAGCATTCTGGCATTATCCATGTCATGACTATCGCCTCGTATTCGTCAAACTTATCTAACCCTCCCATACAAATTTTGGTTCTCGCAAGTTAGGAAGCAATCACGAGCACACCCAGACAAGTAGTCAGACAGATAGATAGATATATAGATAGATAGATAGATTAGATAGATAGATAGATAGATAGATAGATAGATAGATAGATGGATAGATGGATAGATAGATAGATAGATAGATAGATAGATAGATAGATAGATAGATAGATAGAATACCAATGTGCTTGCATTGCACAAATGAATGCTTCGTATTTAAACGTTGAGGCCCTTATCACGACTGATTAGGATCAAGCATTATCTGACGTCACACTTCGCAGCAACTGGATTAAAACTCGAATAAGAACTACGGCCACTTTCAGCCTTGAAGACGAGGTTTAAGAGCGGGAGTTGATGCGATTGGTGGACGAGATCACGTGGGGTCGCAAGGCCACCAAAATATAAAATTCGGAATGGCTCAGTGCTTATAAGAAACGAGAATTCGGAGTGGCTTTGTGGTAAAATACTGGGATGCCATGGAGAGAACTAAGGTTTGATTTACTGTCCACCTTGAGGCAATATCCTTATTTTGTTTTGTTTTTCACTATGGCCCCCAAGACGGCCCCAAGCTGGCGGAAAACTACGACGCCAAAACGGCCCTTGTTGTGAACGCATAACAGCTTTCGCTGTAAAAGTTCTAAGTGCACGCTCGAGCTTCGCTTTCAAGCGTAGAACAAAATGGCGTAATCAGACCTTGTTGGTATCGCCTTCCCAATCACAAGCCTTTTCTCGGTCAACAGCTAAACGTTCTGTGACAAAAGACACAAAGTGTATGCATGCCAGAACTTCTGTGAACGCTTGCGGCCCGACAGAACACATATAGGAGGAGGAATAATCTTTGTCCTTCAGAAATGAGAGTGGAAATGGGGATTGCGCACCATTTTCCCCATTTAGGAGCATTTCTGTCAAGTAACTGAAGAACATCCGAGATGAACGCACTACCAACGGTAAATTGTGTATATAAATGGAGTGCGGTTAGCGAGACAGAAGCTGTGTGCCTAATGGCCGAGTGGTTAAACGCACCGCGCCGCGGAGTAGGAGGTGAAAGGTTCGAAACGCCACTCTAACCTTATGTTTTTTTATGTCTTTCTCGCGATAAGGTATCATCGCGCGCAATGAAATGTACCAGAAAAATTGTGACACCACGTGATCTCCCTAAAAGGCGCGTGACGTGACACTATTTAAAATACTATTGATGCATCTGTATAAATCTGGCAGCAAGGGCACGCATATTGCGCTCACAAATCACGTTTATTTGCGCGTATTTCAACTCAAGGGAGGATTAGCTACGCCACGTGATCTCCCTAGAAGTCATGTGACGTGACACATTAACTAAAATACGATTGGTGAAGCTATATACACCTGGAGCCAATGTCACGCTTATTACACTGATCAATAAAGTGTATTCGCGCATATTTTAAATCAAATGTAGATTTCCGACACCACATGATCTCCCTAGAAGCCAGGAGACGTGATTCGTTCACTAAAATGTCATTGACGAAGCCAAGTTCACGTGATAATGCTCTGCGTCGCAGCTTCTCATTATGCCGTTTGGCAGCTTTCCCCGAGAGGTTCTCTTCACCTCACTGTATGTCTAAAAGTGGTCAAAAAAGTTGAGGCTGTTATCAGCGCTGATAAGGCTGCACATTTTGTGTGACGTCACACCTTGCAGTGAACATCTAACCACGCTCTTAACAAGGGCGATGCAGTGTTGCAGCTTCCTTGAGAGCTTCGCTTCACCTCAATGTGTGTCAAAAAGTGGCAAAAAAGTTTGAGGCCCTTATCACTGCTGATAAAGCTCAACTATTGTCTGACGTCACACATTGCAGCCAACAACCAACCTCCTTCATAACAAGGACGATTCAGAGCGGCAGCTTCCACTGGGAGGTCGCTTCACCTCTACATAGGCTGAAAAGTGGTCAAAAAAGTTGAGGCTCTTATCACCCCTGATAAGGCCAAACTTTTGTCTGACGTCACACCTTGCAGTACTGACCAGCTACGCCCATAGCAAGGACGATTCTTAGCGGCAGCTTCCCCTGGGAGGTTCGCTTCACCTCTGCGTAGATTGAAAAGTGGTCAAAAAAGCTTGGGCCCTTATCACCACTGATAAGGCCCAACTTTTGTCTGACGTCGCACCTTGCAGTACAGACCAACTACGCTCTTAACAAGGACGATTCGGAGCCGCAGCTTCCCGTGGGAGGTTGGCTTAACCTCATTTTAGGTCGAAAAGTGGTCAAAAAAGTTTAGCCCTTATCACCGCTGATAAGGTTCAACTTTTGTCTGACGTCATACCTTGCAGTGACCGACCAACTACGCTCATAAAAAGAACAATTCCATCCGGCAGGTGCCCCTGGGAGGTTGGCTTCACCTCATTGTAGGTCAAAAAGTGGTCAAAAAAGTTTAGGCCTTTATCATTGCTGATAAGGAACAACTTTTGTCTGACGTCACACCTCGCAGAGACCGACCAACTACGCCCATAACAAGGACAATTGTTAGCTGCATCTTCCCCTGGGAGGTTTGCTTCACCTCAGCGTCAGTCGAAAAGTGGTCAAAAAAGTTTAGGCCCTTATCAGCGCTGATAAGGCCAAACTTTTGTCTGACGTCACACCTCGCAGAGACCGACCAACTATGCTTATAACGAGGGCGATTCTTAGCTGCAGCTTCCCCTGGGAGGTTCGCTTAACTTCAGCGTAGGTTGAAAAGTTGTTAAAAAAAGTTTAGGTCATTATCACCGCTGATAAGGCTCAACTTTTGTGCGACGTCATACCTTGCAGCGACCGACCAACTACGCTCATAACAAGGGCGATGCCGTGTGCCAGCTTCTCCTGGGAGGTTCGCTTCACCTCATAGTAGGTCGAAAAGTGGTCAAAAACGCTTAGGCCCTTATCATCACTGATAAGGCTCAATGTTTGTATGACGTCACACCTTGCAGTGACCAACAATTACGCTCATAACAAGGGCGATGCCGTGCGCCAGTTTCCCCTGGGAGGTTCGCTTCGCCCCAATGTATGTGGCAAAGTGGTCAAAAAGTTAGGCCCTTATCACCGCTGATAAGGCTCAACTTTTGTCTGACGTCATACCTCGCAGCGACCCCAGTTCCTTCCCTGGAAACCATCTGATGAGGAAGGTGCAAGAGCGCGAGTTGCTTCGATTGTATGGCGAGAGCACGTAGTGTTGCAAACCCTCCTAGATTTAAATTACGCGTCAAAAGTTTTGATTAGTTAGAGCAATATCACGTGAGCTTTAGTGCCATTTTAGTCAACGAATCACGTCACCTGACTTCTAAGGAGATCACGTGATGTCGCAAATCAACTCTTGATTTGAAATACGCGCGAATAGACCTGATTGGTGGGAGCAATACGCATGACCTTGGCGCCAGATTTATACAGATGTATCAATCGTATTTTAAATAGTGTCACGTCACGTGCCTTTTAGGGAGATCACGTGGTGTCACAATTTTTCTGGTACATTTAATTGCGCGCGATGATACCTTATCGCTAGAAAGACATAAAAAAACTCAAGGTTAGAGTGTCGTTTCGAACCTTTCACCTCCTACTCTGCGGCACGGTGCGTTTAACCACTCGGCCATTCGGCACACAGTTCCTGTCTCGCTAAATGCACTCCATTTATATACACAATTTACCGTTGGTAGAGCGTTCATCTCGGATGTTCTTCAGTTACTTGACAGAAATGCTCCTAAATGGGGAAAATGGGTGCGCATTTCCATTTTCCACTCTTATTTCTAAGGGATAAAGATTATTCTTTATCCTATATCTGTTCTGTCCTGCCGCAAGCGTTCACAGATGTTCCGGCATGCGTCCACGTTATGGCTTTCCTCACAGAACGTTTAGCTGTTGTACCGAGAAAAGGCTTGCCATTGGGAAGACAAGATCTGATTACGCCATCTTGTTCTAGCAAAGCTCAAGCATGCTCTTAGAGCTTTTACAGCGAAAGCTGTTACGCGTTCGCAACAACGGCCGTTTCGGCGTCATAGTTTTCCGCCAGTTTGGGGCTGTCTTAGGCACCGTAGTGAAAAAAAACCCAACAAAATAAGGATAAAATCTCAGGGTAGACAGTGAATCGAACCTCGCTCCTCACCATGGCTACCCAGTATTTCACCACAAAGCCACTCCGGAGTCTCGGTGCTTATTAGCACTGAGGCATTCTGAATTTCAAATCTAGGTGAACTTGCAGCTCACGTGATCTCGCCAAGTTGGGCCACCAATCGCATCAGCTCCCGCTATTAAACCTCGTCTTCAGGGGCGAAAGTGACCGTAGTTCTTATTCGAGTTGTAAGTCAGTCGCTATTCGTGTTTTAAGTGCGACGTCAGGTAATGCTTGATCCTACTCAGTGGTGACAAGGGCCTCAACTTTTAATTGTGAAGCATTTCTTTGTGTACTGCAAGCACTATGGTCGTCTATCTATCTATCTATCTATCTATCTATCTATCTATCTATCTATCTATCTATCTATCTATCTATCTATCTATCTATCTATCTATCTATCTATCTATCTATCTATCTATCTATCTATCTATCTATCTATCTATCTATCTATCTATCTATCTATCTATCTATCTACTTGTCTGGGTGAGCTCATGATTGCCTCCTAACTTGGCGAGAACCAAAATAATATGGGAGGGTTAGTTGGTTTGACGAATACGAAGCGCTGGTCATGGCATCAATGATGTCAGAATGCTGTCGCGTACGTCGTCAAACACTTGATTGATTGATGTGTGGGGTTTAACGTCTCAAAACCACCCTATCATTCTCAGAAACGCCGTAGTGGTGGGCTCCAGTAATTTAGACCACATGGGGTCCTTTAAAGTGCACTGAAATCCGGACACACAAGCCTACAGCATATTCGTCTCCATCGAAAACGCAGCCGCCGCACCCGGAATTTGATCTCGCGACCTGCGGCATTCGTGGGATGAAACTCTGAAGAGATGCTTGTCAAAGAGGAAAAAAGAGAGAGAGACAGGGAGAGGGTAGCGCCAATTTGACTTGCAAGACACCGCTGGTCGATAGACTTTATTTCACTTGTCAGGATCACTCCAGGGACCGGTCTATCGTATGGTGTCATCGTCATTTGGCGTAACGCTGCACATGTACCATAATGAGGACGCGCGCACTTAAGAAGAAGTCTTCTTCGTGTTGTTCTTTGAGCTCTTGATATTATCTTGTCGGCATTAAGGCTCATGAGTTTTTTTAATCTACACTCTGTCCCCCATCCGGTGCGCATACTGTGATGATAGGGCCGGAGCAGAAGGGGGACGATCCCCGCGTCCCACTTTTTTCGCATCGCTTGTGACAAATGTCAACAGCACTTGAGCACGCCAGTGAGAGCTCCGTGGTTCCCAGTGATTCTGGCCATTCACTTACCTACGTGGGATGAAATGAAGACCACATGATTCGATATTTAGCACATCGGTGCCAGTGTCTCAAGTGCTAGAGCTCATGACCGACAGGCTTTCAAAATCCTATATTTTTGTTATTTCTTCAGTCTCGTCGCATTCAAACAGGGTTGGTGGGAAGCTTATGGATTCATTCATTCACACATACTCGCAGTAAGATATATAAACAAGTGGTTAAAGTCTAAGAAATAAGAGGACACGAACAAACAGCGAGGTTTTTGAGTCCTCCTTTACCTTGTGCTCCATCTTCCACGCTGTTTTTGTATGTGCCCTGTCATACCGACCCACCCGAGAATCTTTTTTCGGGGGATCACTACCCATGAAATTTGAGGCAGTTCCATGCAGTGCTCAAAAAGACATACACCTGTCCTGCATTATCCTCTCACGTTGACCTTTGGTTGGCACTATCCCAGTGCGTCGTGGTTGGTGCACAGACGACCTCTTTAGAACACATATAAGTGAATGCAAAGACATTTCTAAATATCGCTGCATTTATTTACCTTAGCTTACCGCTCGCCGCCTGTATGCAGCAGCGCTAAGGACGGGACGTGTGCATAACACGAAATGATTAAGTCGGACTGAAATGTATGAAATGTATTGGTTCTGTTGATTACCAGGACAGCAGCACATGAAAGCTACAACCACATGATCTATATTTCGTTGACTCGTCACCTTGGACAAACGTTGCCTTTGAGCACACCAGCGGCTTGCTATACTAAATACAATAACGTGAAACCAGCTGTTGGTTTATACAGCGGTGATCACCATGGAAGCTAACAAAAAATAGATTCTGCAAAAAATGCGAAATCCACAACATAGAGTCTCGCGAATTAGTATCTTTTTTCGTTTCCCTTGTGTTCACTGCGCGCAACTTAGAAGGAAATCCGAAGCTTTCCTGCGAGGTCTTTCTATTGAAGTAGTATGGGCCATGTGCTATGCCCAAGTAAGGCGCCGATTACTTCAGCTTTTGAAATTTGGAAACAGCAGCCTGAGAGTTCACCTCATTTGCTCTACACGTGCCGAAGTCTATTCTAGATAGTCCTCATACGTTATAGGATCTGCGGATAACACCCGATAAAACATTGCACAGGTATGCGGTGAATAAATACGGTAACTATTCCCGCTACGATATCTGTCTTGTTAAATTTGTTTAATAACTACTATGACACCGCCAGCATCCCATGCTATCAGCGATTATCCCTACCCTTTTTTCTTCATTATTTCGCTTAGACGTGTGGGTCGGTTAAGGTTGCACGATGGGCTAGGTGGTTATCGCCGTATTCAATGTATACGCTCTGTCTGTGTTATCTGTTTTCGGCTCAGTCCTTCTTACACGCTCTATACATCGGGTACAGTTCGAATAGCTGACAGGCCGACAAATGAATGTCTCCCGCTAATTCATAAGAATATCAGCCATCGCTCGCGGTACAGCCCGTCCATGCGTCTTACCCGGCACAATGACACTAATTGGCCCTGAATCGTGCTAGATAGTGTCAGTCGCTGTGCGTTGCTTGCTTGATTGCATCTATTACGAACAACAATGTTCATACAAACAGCAGCGAAACCTCTACTGCTAGAAACAGAGTGCTCAAGTTATTCTGTAAATTCACGAAGCACCGTCAGCAGCTTTTGTTAGTGAAACGGCCTTACTTAACAATGTCTGCAAATTTTTTTGTAGAGCGAACTTTTGTTTGTCGGTAAATAAATGTATACTTAATATTCATTCAGAATGTGGCTGTCAACTTGACGTCAACTGAACAAATAGTCGTTGAGTCATGGCATGCCACGAAGTGCCAACTTTGGTCCTCGACGCCTGTGATGAGCGACTTATCCTACTCCAAGCACCAGCCCGCCAATCTGCTTCTTTCTCACCTTCAACTTGAGGATGTAAGATATATCGAGACATACTAATTCAGAAGTTCCATGAAGTTCAGAAGTTCCTCTCAAGAAAGAAAAAAATCTTGATGACCTTCTGTCCAAGTCAACACACAAAGTATGCACAGCAAGTGGAAACGCGTTATGTGAAACACAACCGTAAAACGTTACATAGGACTGAAATTATCAGTGATAAATTAGCAGATCGTGTGTTATCTACCATAGTGATCGTGACTGTACTAGGACATCACAGTACAATGAGTGAGCGTTTCAAGAAGACACGTCCGGCTAGGTGTTGGTATTACACAGTACGCACAACGTTACTGTGTTGCAAAAGACCATCAAGCAAAATTTTAGAAGCCAACTGAAGCCCCTTTCATATCATGGCTAAAAAAAAACTACAAGGTCCATATCACGAGAACGTAAGCACAAACACATATCCATGATTGTAGTTCCTTGTGGTATAAGTTTGAAGCAGCTCCAACACAACAACAAAGCAGTAGTTCATGGAGTTAGGTCAATATGGTGCCGTAAGCTTTTCACACTTTTCTTTGCATCTCATCACAAGAGTATTCTTAGGTTACACATCGTTTGCTGAGATATGTTAAACATCTCTAAGAATACAATGATCTTTCCTACTTACCTCAATTCATTTGGTTTTTTTTTGCGTTTCCGAAGAATAAGCACTGGAACCTTGTCAGAACAAACTTATTGACTTTCTATACTTATTTGCGGAACTTAGTCGTGGAAGTTACGAAAATTCTGCCTTTTAAAGCAACATTGAATTACATTATTACAAAGCCCATATAGTGTCTCTTTGCTCAAATTGGTAAGCGAACAATGCGAAATTATGGCGACACAGCATAGTTGGCACTGGAAACAACGCTGAGTTGGGCACTAGGTAGGGCATAGTCTGTGGCATGCGTCTTCTCCACACGTTCGGCAGTTAAATCAACACGGCTGGGTCAACTTGAGTCACTGGCGACCGAATCACTCCACACCGATCTCCCTCACTCACAACACCACGGGAGGCGAAGCAGTCCATTCTTGCACACATTATGAACAGCACATGAGCGCTGTTATAGAAACCAAGGTGGTTGCATCAAGACACGTGCGAGCTGGGGCTGACACGGCAGGGCATTCACATCTTGGCTGGCTGTTTCCCCGTGTGAAATTCATTCAAAATGACCACCGACAGAATTACTCAGGACAGTTCTTAACTGTGCTACGCACACACCATACGAGGTGTGTGAGCTGGTCAAGATTTGAGATGCGGGGCGCGTTTTCGATCCATTTCACAGTGCCGGACGTCTCCCGCTTCGAA
Organism: Rhipicephalus microplus; assembly: GCF_043290135.1. Lineage (NCBI taxonomy): Eukaryota > Metazoa > Arthropoda > Arachnida > Ixodida > Ixodidae > Rhipicephalus > Rhipicephalus microplus. The sequence goes on from NC_134703.1 coordinate 17,213,952, forward strand.
ATGTGGTTGGCCTAGTGGCCCCTCTTTTTCGTAGATGTTGACTGGATCCGCTCACAGGGGGTTCCGGTGAAGAGTGTAGTGAGTGCCTCTAGGTCTCAGTGACGTCTGACGCTCCAGAGGGGAAAGTCCATCTGCACAGAGAAATTTGAGAACAATATTACTATTCAAGATTAGGTTCGGTTGTCTTACGTGCGAAGGGCACACAATGTTTATGAGGCATACCATTGCAAATTTGGCTTAATTATTTTTATAATATCGCGCTAGAGCGGCCCACAACGTGGTAGAGCGTGTTCCGAAGGTACTAATAAAGTTCATCCATTCATCGATTCATTGATTTGAAGTTCTTAACGAGCACATTAATCTGTGGTGGTGTTTTAGATGTACGATTGTCGGTATGCGACCAGCATGGCCAAAATTGAAATCCGCTTATTCGAGCTTATCAGAGCAACAGTATAGCACCTTGGACACAGCACCTGGCATTTAAGATGCAAACAAGAACAAGAACTTCCGCGAAAGAGGAAGCAACGAATGCGATAGCAGCATTACTGAATGTTCTATGAAGTAAGGCTAGCAGCTAGCTCCTTTAGCAGACGATGTCGTAGTTGAAGAAAACGCTGCCCTGAGAAAACACTGCACTTGTAGTGATCAAAAGAACCTTGGTGTTCTCTATCGTTTGAAATGCAAGCTAAGCCGTGAGAACACAACATCTACACAGGTGTCAGCCGTGTACTGATCGCCATCAAGACAGCGAGTGTGCGACTTTGTTCTAGCGCTCAAAGAGTACGCAGTTTTTGCCGGAGCCCTACGGCGCTCCGCTTCAGGACATCCATACAGTCTTTCGCGTGGCTGAAGTCCGCCGCTGAAATTGCTGTTCCCTTCATGTGGCATCGTTGACTGTCCTCGCATGCTCTCACTTGTACCTATAACACATGATGCGCAAGGCGACGTCATCACCTTTGAACTTCATACAGGACGTCACACATTCGGTAAATTGCACCTGAAATGTTCACGTAATTTCTATCCCAATAAAAAAAGCTACAGTGGTGCGTCTGAGCCGTATTTATCGTGTAATGTTTCCTTAATCACGTGATGTCAAAGAAGAGTTTGGTGCCACTTTATCTACGTCAACACTATACACAAATGGCTACGTGCTGTGCGCTGGAGATCGGCAGTCAATGCTCCCGAGAACAAGTGAGTCATATAAAGCGCCGCACGCGGCGTGGAAATCCCAATAAATGATCAAAGCCTTCTGAAAATTGGTTTCTCTTCTCTCGGCTAATGACAGAGGAAACTCAAAAATCACTCGTAGAAAGTCATCTATACGCTATTGGCTGATTTTAACACGGTGCGCTGTCATTACAGGGATCGCCGCGGGAGGCCGTGACTTGTCCACGCGTGTGCGCGCGATCACCCTGAAAAAGCCGCGTATTCAAAGAAAAAAAAAACGCCCCCACATCCCCGAAGGCAATCGAGAGAGATAGATAGAGAGAGAAAGATAGAAAATTTTTATTTCAATCATAGAGAAATGTCGGGTGGGGCTCTCAGTCCAGAGCTCCAACGGCCACTGCTGCGTCCCGCGCCCGATGAACCAGCGCCCGCTGGCCACTCGGGCTTTCATCACACAGTACGGCCTCCAAGTCTTGTAAGGTAGGAATAGTCAAGTCAAGTCAAGTTTATTTCCAACAACATCAAGTCGGAGGTCCTTAGGCGAAAAGATGTCGGAGACATCTTGAGAGAGCCCATGAACCCTTCAAGAGCAGCAGGCATTTTACAAAAATATTGCGTAATTCACTGTACATGCATAGGCAATATAAAAGCTTAGTTCTTTTTCCTTTTAGTGAACAAAATAAACACACCATTTCACGTGGGTCACAAATCTTGTACGCACATGCGCAAAAACAACAATTTTTATACAAAAGAAGAACACGTGAAAAAACATGATAACATAAGATAGCTAGTGCTATTTGAGCAGTTTCTATATCTGTAGCAACATACTTCGCACATGTTTCTTGAATTTACGTTCAGGCAGTTCGAAGTCAATACCAGTTAAAAGTTTGTTCAATACTGTTGGTATCTGGTGGTGTAGAAGGCATTCTCCGTAACGTGTGCGAGAAAAGGGAACTGGTCTTAGTTGATTTCGGAGAGTGTATCGGCATGTGCTGTCAATTGAATGCCGATGAAGTTTGTTTTTCTGAGTACAAAGTATTAGTTTATATGCGTAAAGGTCACGTGCTCTAATAAGATCATGATTTATGAAGAGCTGATGAGTTCGTAGTTCGCTAGAAAGCCCATAAAAATTTTCGAATATTCTAAGAACTTTTTTCTGTAACATCTCTAGTTTGTTGAGGTTCTGAGCAGACGTTTTTGCCCATACTAGGGCACAGTAAGATAACCGAGAATAGAAATGGGCGTAGTATATAGCCTTTTTAAGCCATAATGGTACAAGGTATGATAGCTTATACATGCAACCTACAGTTTTGCCTAATTCAGAGACCAGTTTTGACACATGCGTATTCCACGACATGTTTTCCTCAAACCATACTCCTAGAAATTTTTGCGTTTTAACACATTCCAGCGCGGTGCCCTGAAAGGAGAACTTCAGATTAATGCATGGCTTATTAGGAGGCCTAAATATAACATATTTTGTTTTACTTGCGTTTAAGTCAAGCTTGTTTTCATGGAGCCACAGTTCCAGGTGTCTTAAATAATTAGATACAGTAACTTGAAGATCGGCCATTGTATCAGCACTGACAAAAGGCATTCGTGTCATCTGCGTACATGAGTAGTTTTTCTGTGTAAGGAATATTACATATATCATCTACATAAAGTATAAATAACAAGGGTCCTAGGATAGAACCTTGTGGAACGCCTTGCTTAAGTTCTGTTGCTGCTGACGCTAAGCTACCGAGTTTAACATATTGTTTTCTATCAGATAAGTAATTCATAATTAGTTTAAGAGCAGCGCCACGCAATCCGTAGTCAAATAATTTTCCTTCTAGAATGTCGTGTTTTATGCTATCGAAAGCCTTCCTCAGGTCAAGGAACAGTCCAACTGTATATAGTCTTTTTTCAAAATTGTTTAGTATCACCTCTTTTACGTTTATTAGGGCTAATTCAGTGGACTTTCCTTTCTGGAAACCATACTGAGCAGTGTTTATTATTTGATACTTTGAAAGAAAGTTCCTTAGTCAACAATTTATGGCACTCTCAAATACCTTCGATAGCACTGGTAAAACAGAAATTGGCCTACAATTTGAAATGTCATTCAAAGCACCGCCTTTGTGCACAGGACATACGCGCGCCAGCTTGAGTTCAGAGGGGAAAATACCAGAAACTAACATGCAAATAATAATATGAGCCTAGGGCTCCGATATAAGGTCCGCAACGTGCTTCAAGGGCGCTGCGCTTAATTCATCAGCGCCTGTTGCTACATTGTTTTGTAGTCTAATTACCAAGCTGTGAACCTCAGAAGGTGTTACTGGACTTAGACTGATTGTGTTAGGCTCTCTCGTTCTACGGGTAATCCTTTCTTGCGTACAATGTCCTGAAGGAGGCACATAATCACCAGAATGGGCAAAATATTCGTTCATAGCCGTAATAGCTGCATCGTCGCTCATATCTTGGAGAAGGCTTTTACATTAATACGCATTTTACTTTCGGTAAATTGGCCCAGATTATTCACTTCGTTCCACAGTTTACGAGGATCATTATAAATCTTCACGAAAAAGCATTCATAATAAATCTTCTTAGCTTTGCGAATGTCGGCATGTAGCTTATTGCGATACGTTTTGAATTTTTTCAGCACCTCTAGGTCACGTGTTTGAACAAACTTGTGATACATTTTGTTTTTTGTTTTGATTCTTTTGTGAAGATTAGTGTTGATCCATGGCTTATGAATTTTCTTTTTCTTTACTGTGTGCTTCACCATGGGAAAACTGTTATCATAACATGCTTTGAGATAGCGCGAGAAAGCGCTATATGCGCGATCTGAATCTTGCCCTGCGTTCAGAAAAGACCAGTCCGTAAGGGCTATTTCTGAGTAAAATTTTTCCTGGGTGAGCTGGTTTATGACGCGGTACGTTGTTTTTTCATTGTACCTAGGCTCATTCGTTGCAGTGGAAAAAAGAGCAAAAACGGCTAAGTGGTCACTAAGGTCAAGTGAAAGTAAGCCTGTAAAAGTCTTATTCGTCCGCACGTTTGTGATACAGACGTTCAGAAGACTGGCGCTATGGTCTGTGATTCAGCTTGGTAGACCGATAGGGTTCAGACAACGATAGCTGGACAGAATAGTTTCGAATTTCATAGTGGCAACGTCTTCGCTTAGCATATTGATATTTACGTCACCCATCAGAGAAAATGGCACGCGGAACAAGTGAAGCTCAGATATAATGGTTTCAAAAGTAGCGAGAAAATCGGACTTGCTGCTTGTGGGTGGCAGATACACTACAGTAACTAGAACATTTGGTAACCGGATTGTAATACATTCAATGGTAGTGGTCACAAAGGTTATCTCATTAATAATATCATGAGCAATACAGTCCTTCACGTACAAAGCAACACTTCCGCCACGACTATTAGTCCTGGTAACACCATTTTATTTGTAAGACTGTAGTCGTGGAGGACTGTCATTAGGAGCGAGCCATGTTTCGGAAAGCAAAAGTACATCGAATTTTATAGCTAAGGAATCAAGGAACATTCTGAGATCAGAAACCTTATTTTGAATACTGCGCACGTTCAAATGTAAAGCACTGAAGTGTCTTCCAATATGCGTGACCACTCTGTTAAAACTGTCTGCATCATGGTATTGACAACTGTCAAATAACGCCATTTCGCAGCAGGCTGTACCAATTCAGAGTGCCAATTCGATACCTAGCGGCACATCTTGTCCAAATCATCGCGTTCAGCAATTCTCAGCACCTCTGATGATTCCGTTTTCCTGGCAAAAATTTTTTCATTGCGCGTCCAAACGTATTTCTAGGAGAGGAGTTGGCAGGGCGCCTGGCTGGCGAACGCTGATATTCCAGCGTTACGTGCAATAACGTCGGTACCGCTCCACAGCCAGGGCATTTGTCAGGATAAGAAGTGGGATGGAGCATGTGGAGAAAATAGAGGTTCGGAAATGTGTTCGCCTGCAGTTGACGCACCGCAGTCGCATTTTCTAATGTTAGCGTGTGGTGTGGTGGAGGGTACCAAATGCGTTCTAGTCTGTAGTAATCGAGAGTGTCTCAATATTCTAGAAGTTCAATGTTTGTGTTTTCCTCATCGGGGTTGAAGAGCTCTTCCTTCGGATCCCGGTTAGTCAGTGCTTGGGTAGCTGCACGAGCGCAGTCATGACCGGGGAGAAAGGCGTGCCCAGGGGTCCAGACAAGCAGGAACTTGTGTGGTGTGCGGACTGCAGTGTTTGAAATTCGGTGTGTATGCTGCGAGACAATACCCCGTGTGAAGGCACGGCAGGCATCCATTGAGTCTGTAAAGATTAGAATAACATCTGTGTGAGGAAGGTTTATGACAGCTTGGGAAATCGCCAGAGTGACGGCAAACTCTTCGCCCTCGAATATGTTCTTTGTAGGTATGCTGATTTAGCCTACTACGTCGTGAGCATTGTTCACCACTGCTCCAACTGTAAAACTGCGGGAGTGGTGTCTAGCGGCGTTGCAGTATAAGAGAGTGTTTGGAGGAGATTGATTTTTCACCTTTCCCCGCCGGCGCTGAGCGTTGCGCTCAGCGTGCATATTGCGTGGAAGTGACGCAAATGTAATAATTTTTGTGGGCCGTAGTATGCCTATACAGCATCAGTTAAATAAAAAGGAAAAGTTATGTTTCCTGTATAAAGGCCAGAAGTGCCAAGTCAGGTGGTCGGCTGCAGGGTGGTGGTGAAGGCCGCGTAGGTGGCGAGTGCGAGCCTGGTGAAGACCCGGGCAGGTTCCCAATAGGAGATCAAGCGTTGCCTCTGTGACTGGGGCAACGCAGAATGTGCATGTCGTTGGGGGAGGCTGTGCACCGGATTTCCATGTAGCCTGGATTGCAGGAGTCAAGGCGGCGCCCACACGAATCCTCCTAAGCGCAACCTCCTCTCGGCGAGTCAAGCCACCAGGAAGGTATAATTCATGCCGAGGAATGAGTGCACGCGTGGAGCGCCGGGGGATTTTTTTGTGCACGAGTCAGCTGTCCTTTGGGGACAAACGAAGTAGAGGCGGTGGGTGTTGAACAGCTGCTGGATGGCAAGCGGCATCTCCTTCCAATTGAGACGGTGCTGACCGGCGGGTACACAATACGTGGACAGGACAGGTACACGAGTGAATTAGTCGTTGTATATCAGAGGCTATATAGAGGGAGCTGGTCACTTTTTGCAGCTATCGAACAGCCTGCGTGGAGTACGTAAATACAAGCAATTTATCGTGTGAGAAAGAATCTATTTAGGATATCATAACTGTTAACCCGTCCCGTATCGCAGTGAGCTCCACTAATATGGATGGGAACGGTGCTTCTGTTACGTAAAAACAGATATGTTCAGTTTCAGCTAGCACGGGGCATACAAGACTGGTGTGTAGAACTCAGTTATCGATACCTGCGTCTACGTATACCACTAGTAAGTTGTCGGTGGTAGTGACGACGCCCTCCTGCACCACTTGTCGGGTGGATTGGCGCAGGCGGATCAGGGGTCAGTTATCGCTGGCCTGTGCCTAGAGCCATGGTGGAACTTCTGCCAATGGTGCGTTCGGCTGTGGCAGCGTTGAATAATAGTAGTGAGCTAGAGCTGCCACCACAGGAACGGCTTGACGCTTTAGGTAGCGCGCGACTCGACGCTGGTGTACAATTTCGTCGATGGTGTTGAGCTGCGCTTCCGCCTGGAGGATCGCAATAGGTGTTATACGAGGAAGGCACGTAATCGCCTTCATGGAATCTTGGTTGGCGGTTTCAAGCAAGTCCCAGTCTCTCAATGTCAGTCATTGAAACTGAGCTTGTTAAACGAGCCGTGGTTGTAATAAGATTGATGGCACCAAAATACGGGCCATTCGAGAACAGGCACCTCCTGTCTTTTGAGAGATGCGACGAATGAGACGGAGTGTATTGACACTCCGTCTCATTCGTCGGAGCGTATTGGCACTCCGACGAAAAGAGCGAACCCACGCATTCGCAGAGCCAGGTGTGTCCAGTTTGACCCCGAGCACACGGATTGTGGATACAGGGGTGAAGGTGTGGCCATTTAGGCTCAAACAAATCGGCGTCTGCAGGAGGCGACGGCAACCTTGTCTGTTGGTGAAACTCATGAGTGCAATTTTCGTGAAAAATAATGTCATTCCTATGCGCGCACCAGTTATACACCTTGTCCAGAGCCCTCTGGAGTGCCTCCTGTTATCATTGCAGGTCTGGACATGGTGTCCACACAGTCAAAGCATCCGCATACAGGAGAAAAAAGCATCTGGAATCTGTGCTAGTTGCCACGCGAGAGGCAACAGGGCAACATTAAAAGCATCGTGGCCAGCACCGAGCCCTGTGGAACACCCCGCTTCATTACAAAGTGCCCGGTTCGTTCCTTGCCTACTCAGATGTAGAAGGTATGGTGTTACAGAAAAGACACAACAAACTCGCAGATGCGAGGCGGAAGTTGAAGCCATTGCATTATGCAAATGATCGCAGAGTGGCTGACGTTGTCGTAGGCCTTATGAACGTCCATGGCGAGAAGGGTTCGAATGCTGCGTGATCTTCTTCCCACAAGAACCATGGACGTCAAACGATCTAGACCATCTTCCGTGCCCAGAGGCAGTCGAAAGGCAATCTGGGCCGGATGGTACCTAGTGTACTTTTCCAGCCACCAGGAGCTGCGCTACGCCAACATGCGTTCAAGAAGCTTGCACAACGTACATGTTAGAGCAATCGGCCGAAGATTAAGGAGGTCTCAGGTGCTTTCGCGGCTTTCGTATTGGCACATCTTCGGCATGCTTTCCCGATTCAGGCAGCTCTCCGGTTATCCAGATGCGTTAAGTGTGTCCAGCAGCCACTGCAGAGCTGGGCTATCCATGTTTTAGGAACGAAGCTCCTTATGGCGTGGCTTGTGCGTCCCTCGTAGTACGTAACCACCAGTGGCACATACTCGAAATAGCGGTCCTTACGATTTTGACCTCCAAGGTGGTTCTGGTGAGAGATTTCTTCTGTGCGTTGTTGAACAATAAAAGATAGTGCTCAATGCACATTTTAATGGCTGCTAAGGGGGAATGAGAGACAGGAGCATTCGGCCTTTAGGTAACGCGCACGCTGCGATCCCCATTAGCAGCTATTGGCATGTACATTTAGCACGATCTGACAACAAAGGGTTGCTACGTTGTACTCGCTGGGTGTAACCTCCTTGGTTTTAGAAAGGTTTAGCGAGCGTTGGGCCGCATAGCCATGAATACAGTGAACAAGTATATACCATGAACTCGAGGTGGTTAAAGGTGGGAAGTAAACCCGAAGCGCAAGCCGTAGGAAAGTGTGCATGTGCCACCTCCCGTTTAGTCCTTGAAATGTCCGCTGGATGGCGGTGCTTCTATATGGAGAATATATGATGAAAAGATGCGAGATGGTGGTACTTGGAGTGCTGAATAGATGGACGAACGGACACACAGACAGATGCATGGATGGACGCATGAACGGACGCAGGCGTGGATGCATGAACGAACGCAGGGACGGACGCACGAACAGACGCACGCACGGACGGGTGGGTGGATGGACGCATGGACGGTTACACAGACGTACGCAGGAACGGACGGAAGCAAGAACGAATGGACGGACGAATGCTTCGCCCCACTCCCCATCATTCACTCCGTGGATATGCTGCCATTTTTTGAACACTTCATAGGAAATCCCATCTGGTCCTTGTGCCTTGCGTATTTTTGCCTGGTCAATTCCTGCCTGGAGCTCCGCCATCGTGTACGGCGTTTGAATGCCTTCGATGTCTGACTGACTAGGGGTCGCGCCAACCTCCGGAGGTAGGTTACACGGACAGTGTACACGAACCTGTGCCCACCACAGTGTGGTGGGGACAGGTTGTAGGCAGGGAAAAAGCCTTAACTATTTCTGGAGTGAACTGGCTTGGCGTGCATCCAGAAGACAGACACGCACTGGCCGCTGGGTCCGGCGTACGGGTGCCTAATTTCATGCTCCGGAACGTTCGTCATATTGAGGTGGTTGAAGACGATGGACCGAGTGACGCACATCTGTCCACCCACCGTTACCGGGCAAAACACTTCTCGCAGCGACGCGCTGCAGTGGTGAGTCTGTTGAAGTTATCACGAAGCTCAGTGGCTGCTGGATCTTGGTTTAAGGCTAGCTCTGCACGACGGCATACTGCCCACAGACGCAGAAGATGCAAAATTTGGATGTGGTCGCTTCTCCTCTACCCATCTTGACTGAGTGGCGGCTTGTACAGCTCTGGTTAACAGCTGCAATAGATCAGACGTTGTTTCCGCAATCAAGGCGTTCATTTCCTTGAGGAAGAAGTCCCAGTTGGTTCTGTGGCACCGACGTCGGAGGCGACGCTGGTTAAACGTGGCCAAACTGATTATCAAAGAATGGAGATCACTCCCCCAGCAGTCTGGTTCTAGGTCCCACGAAACGTCACACATGCCCAACCACCAAGAGAGATTGGGCGCATAAGGTGGAGCAGAGGGATGATACCACTGACGTGTAGAAGTGGCCGGGGCATTCAGAAGGACAAAGTGTACGTCTGTAAATATGTCAATCACGAAGTTGCCTCTAGCACAGGAAGAAGGGTAGCCCCACGACTGATGAGGTGCAATGAAGTCTCCCCCAACTAGCACTGGGCACCCAGGGTAGGTTGACGCAGGTGAGCCAGCCACCCGAAACGCAATCGAGGAGTGCTGCTACCATACGGACGCACGTAAACTGAAAGCACAATCACGTCAGTACGCGGAAGTCTGAGGAGCACTGCCACCACTTCTTGCCACTGGTTACACCATGGCAGCAGGGGAACTTGCGTTTAGGGATATGTAGTCACAACATACACTGCAGCCTTGCCTGGAGGTCTCAACGCATTAGTGCTGCGTCGATCAGGGATAGTTGGGTAAGCATACGCAGTGAATCCTGGGATGCGTGGAAGCGAATTCGTTTCCTGTAGAAGCAGGCATCAAGCGGGGAGCTTCCCCAGTGCACGGCTATAGCGAAGCTCACCAACTTTATTTGCAAGTCCCCGGCAGTTTCACTGCAGGACACAGTGATGGTGCGTTGCTTTTGAAAGAGCGGTCATTGCGGTGGAAGGTTCGTGAGCAACACCTTTCAAAGCTCTTGGAGTTGCCGGGCAACAAAGTGGAGGAGCTTTGCCGGAGTCATCTTGAGTGGTGCTGACGCGCTTGCAGAGGATGATTTCGGAACAGAAGCAGCGTACGGCACGTCTGTACCACACATTGTAATTGGTCCAGCGGGTCAAGCAAGATGGGCTCTGCGTCGAAAGAGGCGCTTGACTTCCATTTGGAGCTGCGCTATCTGTTGGTGAAGCTTCGCCAGATTGTCTGTCGTCGTAACACTCAATTTAGGCATGTACGCTGCCTGCTGAACGTGTTTTTGCCCGCTGGACAGCGTCGCTGTACGTGGGGGCTTCATAGCAAGCATTGTCAGATTTACCAATGCTTGTGTGCCCTCTTCGGAGGGAAACAACAGTTCAAACCGATTGCTAGTCGGAATGTCCGCATCCCTTTCTTCTTGTGTCACTGAACGCTGGAGGCACTTGCGTTGGCGATGGGCTTTGAGAGCCTTCTGTTTAACTGGACAATCTTCGGACGTTATATCATCATAGTCCACTTGGCAGAGCCCGCAGTTGTACGTGTGCGTCTCGGCGGACTGCATGGAAGTGTCTGCGAGCTGGGGACAAAAATCTCGCATGTGACCGGTACGAAAACGCCGATAGCTGTGTACCACACCGGTCTTGTACACATAAAATTGCAGGATGTACACATAATACGTAATGCGGCTTGGTGGCGTTCGAGGACCTTAGAGAGTGACAGGGCACGTGCGTCCACGGCCCATATAACGAGCTGTGACGATCTTGTGAGTCGAGCAGGTCAAAGCAGCAGCAAGGCCCTCCCACAATTTTCCTGGCTCAACCTCAAAACCACATACCGACCCAAGTCCGAGCCCGAACTCAAGTACGCTTCCCCTTGCACGGTACAATCAGCTGTGACTGGCAGAGTTCGCAGTTGGGTGAGGCGGTCAACATCCGCTAGCGAACACACCCATACGGATACGCTGTTGGTGGGATGGTGAATACAGAAACCTTGAAACGCGGTGGTGTTGAGGCAGGCGTCGAAGGCTGACTGAAGGAGGCGATTTGACAATTTTGATACGTCGAAGCACTCACGTACTATTGTGACGACCTTGTACTTAGACACGGTGGAGGGTGAGGCAACAGCTGCCGGAGAGAGGCATTCCCGCTTGCTTGCTGGTGTAACTGAAGCAGACAAATCAGCTGTTTTAAGTGTTAATACACTTTATAAGCGACCCCAAACCATCCACCGCCGTCGGCGGCGTCCGCAGTCTTCTCTCTATCTTTAAAAGAAAAAGGACTTGGCGGGCCGCAGCGCGACGCTCTACCGAATAAGCCACGGACGCGACGCTGATATCGGTGTCAGTAACGCGCCTTATACTCCCTCCCCCTTCGCTCACTCCTCCGCTCTCCTCGCTCGCTGCAGCTGCGCGCGCACCCCTCTCTCTCGCACGCCCGCCTACTCTCTCAGTCTCCCGTCGAGAGCGGGTCGTGCGATGAATGTCCTGGAGGCAACACTACCATCAACAACGAATGCAGTACAACCGAATACCAGCACTGCACCCGTCGTTGGAGGTGACGGTACCGCGGTGGTTTCGCCGACGTTGGAAAAGACAAGGCGGCGCTGCGAAGGGCTCGTGAGACCGAAAGTAAGCGGGCGAAGCGTGCAGCGGATGCCGAACTGCGTGCTCGCGAGGCCAAGAGCAAGCGGGCGAAGCGTGCAGCGGATGCCAAACTGCGCGCTCGCGAGGCCGAGGACAAGCGGGCGAAGCGTGCAGAGGATGCCAAACTTCGCGCTCGCGAGGCCGAGGACAAGCGGGCGAAGCGTGCAGCGGATGGAGAACTGCGCGCTCGCGAGGCCGAGATGAGGCCTCAGCATCGAGCCGCGAACGCGGCCCAAGAAGGGGAACGACAATGCAAGCGTCAGGCGGAGAAGGGCGATGAAGGCCGGCGTCAAGACGCCGCTCGCAATCGTCAACGGCGAGTGGGCGTTCCCGAAGCCGTTCGAGCCAGTGAACGTGCCACGCGTGAGAGGGTGCGAGCCCTGGACTTTGCTCGTCCAGACGCGTCGTGAAGTGTAAATAAATAATACTTCGTATATAATGTTTCTGTGTACAAATGCTTCATGACAAACAACACTTAAATTCATTAATTACACTTTAATCATCATCATCAGTAATAAAACTCCCAAGCATTTCCCCGAGGGTGAACATGGTTAAGTGCGAATGCACGGGGTGATGCTATGAGGGGGAGTAAAGTTAAAATCCGTTGGCATTCGCCAGTGAGTTAACGTTAACTCCCCCGTGTGATCACGTTCCCAGGAATTCCCAGGAACCATTACACCATAAAGGCACCATAGTGTGATTAATAAATATAATAGTGCGAATTAATAAATACCCCTCATAGCATCACCCCGTGCATTCGCACCTAACCATGTTCACCCTCGGGGAAATGCTTGGGATTTTTTATATTTTTTATTCAGCCACGCGTTTCGCACTGTGTTTCGGAGCGGAGGCTGGATGTGATGGCTGTATCATAAGCTCCGGTGCAGCCGTTGATATTGGTTCCCATGAAAAACGTGGGAGCATTGCCGCCGCCAGATGCGACCAGCGAGACGCCGGAACTGTCCTGGCGAGCGTCCCGCGCACAACGTTGAAGTGAACGGCGCCAAGGGTGGTTAGTCCTGGTCGTCGATAGTGTCCGGAAGAAGAGAGCCTGGGGGTGTGACCCCAAGGCCTCGTAAGGGGCGTCCAGCAGATCTGTCCTTAGCCGGTGGGACCAGACAGCATGGCGTCGTTGCGTTGAGCCAGGGCGCAAACAGTGCGGGAACGCTGGTGGTGCGATGGTCACGCGAGCCGATGCTATCAGCTGATATTCACGGAGCTGTCGAAACGCGTCTGATCTCGTCGGCAGCTCAGCTGCGTCTTGACTGTACTTCTTGCTCGGAAGTCACTGGGTAGCTGTTTTCCTGAAGTGCTGTATCCACATCAATTCGGAGGGTACCCTAGCCTGACGAGTAGCTGCTCTCCCTCTTGGGTGCTGCGCAGTCTTCGTAGCTAACTATTACGTTGTGCTTCGGTGAGTTCTCTCAGGTTGTTGTGTACTCCCATGGCTAGGAGACGGTTGGTGGATGCGTACGTAGGTAGTCCAAGCGCCGCCTTGACGGCTCTACGGAGGCGATTGATTGATATGTGGGGTTTAACGTCCCAAAACCAGCATGTGATTATAGAGGCGCCGTAGTGGAGGGCTCCGGAAACGTGCACCCAAATCTGAGCACACGGGCCTACAACATTTCCGCCTCCATCGGAAATGCAGCCGCCGCAGCCGGGATTTGATCCCGCGACCTGTGGGTCAGCAGCCGAGTACCTTAGCCACTAGACCACCACGGCGGGGCCGCTCTACGGAGGCGAATGTCCAGTCTTCTCTCTTGTGCAAGCGTTCGAGTTTGATAAGGGACCTGGTAGGTGATGCGGCTTACTATGCAGGAATTAACTATACGTAAAATGTCTTGCTACTGAAGTCCGTGCCTTAGGTTGGTGAAGGGCGGGTCATATGCGTGATTTGAGAAGCATGCTGTTCTAATATTTTCGTGGTGTGCATTGCCTTGAGATCAGCTTGTATATGAAGACCAAGGATGCAGTGTTTCTGTACGCAAGGAATTACAAGGTCTGTCCTCTAAAGTGACTATGATTTGCGGGCTGTTGTCGGGCTTTCGCTGGGGACGACGAATGAGTAGAAGTTCCGACTTATTTGCAGAGCACGTTAGACCACCTGCTCGTGCGTATGCTTGAACTCTACTGCTTCTTGGAGGGCATCTTGTATTTGTCCGTCTGAGCCTTTGGTCACCCATTTCGTGACGTCGCCCACGTATAAAGCATGTCGCAGACTTGGACTGGTGGCGAGTAGAGGTGGTAATTTAGCCATGACGATGTTGAAAAGCGTCGGGGATAACACCGATCCTTGTGGCGTGTCTTTACCCACGAGCTAGATGATGTCAATGCGAAGAGAGCCTAGTCTTATGGTTTCCGTCCCGTTTGTTAGGAATGATTTCACATAGTCGTAAACTTGTCGTCCACAACGTGTCGACGCGAGATTCTCCAGTATTAGGTCATGCAAGACGTTGTCAAACGCATCGCAGATGTCCAAGGCAAGCAGAGCTCTAGTTTGCGTAGAACTGAGCGTGTCCATTACTTTCTCTTTTAGTTGGAGAAGTACGTCTTGCGTGGAAAGACGGGCCCGGTACCCAAACAGTGTGTCCGGAAAAAACCCGTGGGCTTCAAGATATGGTTGCAGTCTTTGGAGGACGACGTGCTCCATCATTTCACCGAGGCAAGACGTCAACGAGATTTGTAGCAGGTTTCCAAGCTCTAGGGGTTTGCTGGGCTTAAGAATTAGTGTTATTTTTGCGTGTCTTCATTCCTGGGGTAAGGTTCCGGATTCCCAGTGAGTGTTGTAAAAATTTGTTGGCTGTTCTAGAGCTTCATCGTTGAGGTTTCGTATGAGAGAGTATTGGACGTTGTCTTTCCTTGGTGCTGTGTCGCGCTTGATATTCAGAAGGGCAGCTCGAACTTCCTGCACAGTGATATCAGCATCGAGCGGGGTTGACTCTGTATATGGGTAGTTTTTATATTTTGGCCGAGGGCCTGCAGCGATGTACTTTTCTTGAAGCTTTGAAAGATGCCGTTGTCGTCCCCATCCTGCTTGCGAAGATGTGTTTGAATGGTACTGCTCCTGTAGGACGTGGTACTTTTTGGGTCAACAAGGGCCCTTAGTATGGCCCACGGGCGCGCAGTGCTCAGCGTTCCATCAAGTGACTTACAAAAGTTGTGCCAATTGTTCATCGTGCGCTCTGTGGCGTATTGTTTGGCTTACAACGTGACCTGAGCAATGCGAAGTTTAAGCTTGCGATTGTGTCTTTGCCTACGCCAGCGTTTTATGAGGCTTCAGCGTGCTTCCCAAATGTGCAGAAGGTGCCTGTCTACATCTCGAATTGCGGTTGTTGTGCCTTTACTCTTGGTTGCTTTATCAAGGTCAGCTTGCAGGCACTGTAGCCATTCACTTAAAGGTTTTCCATTGTTGTCAGTCTGAGCACGTTGTTTTCTAAATGTATCCCAATTAGTGAGACGGACCTTCCGCTCTGGAGCACGGGGGTTGGAGATGTGCAGTGTAGTGAAAATGATGCAATGATCACTACCTTACGTTTCATGTAGATATGACCAGTTATAATTGCTTACTCCCCTTACAAAGAATAGGTCAAGGCACGTATCTCTGGTTACGCTGGTTCCGATTCTGGTTGGCTATTGCGGATCGGTGAGCAGTGTAAATCTGTGATGACAGGTGAGGCGTTCTAACTTGTCACCTTTACGTGTGGCCGATAGGTATCCCCATAACCTGTGTGGGGTGTTGAAATCTCCAACCACTGCAAGTTGTTCCGCTAGCTTGCAGGTTTCTCGTGTAAGGTACCCGAAGTCATCCCTCTTAGATTTAGGGGAGCTGTAGATTTTAAGTATAAACTTGCTTTGCTGACTGCGTTTCTGAGGAATACTTTCAACAAGCACACGCAGAATCGATGACGTCAGTGTGTATTCTATAGTTGCCAAGTGTTTGGATACGAGTATAGAGACAAGTGATGGTGTTTGTTGCTCTGTGTATGTATGGAAGCCCGAGAGAGTAGGTGAGCAGTGCGTCTCCTGCAGAGCCACGATATCCGGAGAGTGCGCGAAAGTGGCAGTGCACTGTTGCAAGGAGCTCCTCTTTCGTCGAAACCCCCTGCAGTTCCAGTGCCACATGGTGAAGGCAGGACTAGGGGAGCCCATCTTGCTCTCTTTGGTCTGTGTCCCGAGTTAAAAGTGATGGGTGGTGTCACTTGGTCAGACTTTTGGAGTTTGTAGCTAGGGGCAATGAGTCTTAGGACCCTGTACTAAATGATGCGGAGATTTCTTGTATGTGCTGCTTTAGCTCTGTTACAAGTGCTTGGGTATGGGCCTTTCACATATCCCTAAGTTCTGCACAGAAATCATTATTTGCCTGTGTAATCATGCTGGTTACTTCAACCTTGAGCGAGTCCCTCTGTGTTGTGAGGGCTTCTTGCAGCACTTGCTTATTGTAGTCATGTGCGTTTTAAGTGAGAGGTACGTTGCGGTGGTTGTGTGATGAGGGTGGATGAGATGAATTAGGTAAAGATTTCAGGCTGGGAGGCGCCGCTGCCCAACTCATCTTTGCCGAAGGCGTCTGTCCAGCGGGCACTGGCTGTTGGCTGGTGGTAATTCTAGTCTCTCCACACCCGCGGCTCTGTTCTTTTAGGGGATCAGTCCCAGGGTGGTTGTGCTGGTTTTAGATGCGGTTGCTGGCGTGTTGTTTAAGGATTCTAAGGCCCTGTCGTGATACTTCTCTCTGCTCTTGGATTGGCTGCGCCTCGTTCGGGACCTCAGCTGGTGTTCCTTGGGTGGTGATGTAGGTGGTGGTTCTAAGGCGTTCGCCTCCAGTGCCTTCTTGACGTAACGCTTGTTTAGAGATTTCTGTTCCCTTTCAGGTCATTTGGGGTGCGTAGCTGGGTGGTCACCTTTGCAGTGGAAGCATTGAGTTGTACAGCTGTGCTCCAGCGCTGGTGTCTCAACCCACATTCTTGGCATCGGCCTTTTGTCGGGTTGGACATACGTCGGCCCGGTGTCTAAATGCAAGGCACATTGTGCAAACTTATTTGCGAGGTCGGTGAATGTTGCATCGGTGTACCGCGCGGTAGTGGTAGACATAACGTGGAACTTGAAGGCCTCCAAAAGTTATCAACGCCGTGTTTGTAGATCCCATCATTCGGGTGTGCAAGACTTTGTCGTCGGGTACGTAGATGTTGTCGAGTAGTTCGGTGGGTGAAGTATTCTTCTCGGGGCCGATGATGACTCCCTCGCAAGAATTGTCTGAAGTGGCTACATAAGCTTGCATTTCATATCTCTGCGATCCTAGATTTATTGCAGTGACGGCTTGCAACCTTGTAGCAATAGTTTCGTCTGGTGTACTCGTTATGGCTACGGTGCATTCCGCTGGGATGCAAAAAAAGAGCTTGTTGACTGTTTCTCCTGGCAGCCCAGCAGCCATACTGGTGGCGCGTGCCACCACGTGAAGTGCCTATTCACCCTGGCGAAGGCCTCCTCGTGGTAGGGAAACCATCTTCAAGTCATGCACAGGTAGGGGTGGTGGCTACAGGGTCACTTGATTTTTTGCAGGCAAGAGCTCGGGTGCGGAATTCGTTGTGGTCTCTGGCTTGCGTCGGCACCTAGCAGTGAACCAAGAACCATCGTCCGGATCTACTGGATATTCGTTGGAGTCTGCAGTATCAATTGCTGGTTATTCGATGGTAGAAACCAGAGAAGCCATGCCTATGCAGTGTAGATCAGGCACACACCGAATGTCACTGCAACGCGCTCGGCATTCGCACGAACGTGGCCAAGCACCGAAAGTTGCAGCGGTGTCAGTGCGGTGTGACGGAGATGCCGATGTATCGGCCATGCTTGGTCACCAGAAAATTGTTAAGGAGAGCACTTCCACGTTTCGAAACACTTTGAACAGGCTTGGCTGTGAAAGTTCTCACCGGAAATTCCAAAGTAGGTCTGTTCAACGAGAGTGTCGTGGACAAAGACCAATGGAAGCATCCAAGGACTGGGAGGAGCGATAGAAAAACACGTCCGTTCAGTTCCACGGTAGAGTGAAGAGTCGGAAATCATGAGGAAATGCGAATTCATTGCTTGGCGTTCACAACGGCGTTTCGCGCGTGAGAAGCGAGCGTTAGAAAATAATGTTATTTTTCTTACACCGTGCAGCCAATGGTGCCGTTCACCATTCGTCGCATTTTCCTGTCGCGAGAAACGTGGTACGCGTTTCCAGCTGTTTCCAGCTTTATAGCTAGCGGGCACGGTTACAAAATACTATGAAGTCAACACAATAAACAGCGCTCTCGGCTCGGCGTTGGTGCTTCACAGCGGCGTCTTGAGCACACACTTCAGGATGTTCTTGAGAGGCACCCAGCGAGGGAACGGTCTAGAGCGAGGCGCGAGTGGACGAGGAAGTGGGGCGCAGGGAGGAGAGAGATCGAATGGCGGGCGATCAGGAGCGGTGAGGCACTGCAACTGTCATTGTACCTGACAACCATAATATCAGCGTCTGATCAACACAAGTGCTACACAAATGCTGGCAGCCCAAACACGTTCCGCACGCACGGCATTGATGCAGTGGCAAGTCACGTTCAAGTGAAGGAGGTGTGGGCTCCGGTTGCCAAATGCGAGGATAAGCGCGCGCGCCCGCAGCTGTAGCTATGGGATAGGGTGGGAGACAGATCCCGACGGACGCCTGACATAGCCCGACTATGAAATGCATTCGCATATAAAAAAGACAAAGTGCTCAAGGTCACGAGGCATACGTGAAACATTTTATTTGCCCATGTCATTCCTCCCTGCTTAGCTTCCAGCACTTTTCTCAGGGTGAGAGAAGTGAAAATGCGATTGCAGCGTGTGCAATCCATTGTATCTCCACTCGTATTGGATGGATTCTTAAAATTTTTCAGCATTAGACTCGCAAGACAATACGGTCTTTTAATGAATTATTTCCACGGTTACTTGAAAAAGTGTTTCAGGGCCCCTTTAGAAAACGCGGAATCTGCGCACAAGAGTTCTCTGTCATTTTGTGCGCACATGATTTCGTTATTGTCTGCTTGAGGCAAGACATGGACATTTCGTTTTTACAACCTTATAGTGCTTCGACGATAAATTCAACAGTGATTTTGGTTATCTCGCAGAATGTTTCCAGCAAACATGGTTCTTCTGGAACGTTAAATAACTGTCTAGAAATTGTTTTACCCTATTCCGAGGCAATTCTTTAGTAACGTTCAGCCCTGCTTTATCCAATTAAAATTTTTCGCTCACTATAATCATGCACATAACAAAATACCTATGTCATAGAACTACCCAAGGTTCCTTCGAAACGTTGGACAATCTTGCTAAGGTATAAATCATGAAGAACAGGAGCTACCCTAGAACCAATACGTATTCCTAATTTCTGCCCATGAACGCCTTCCTTCCAACCTTCCAGCATTCACTTTCAATGCATAGAAAGAATTCCTAAAAAAGCCACCTTCGAAATGCCACATTTATCGGTGAAAGCAGTCTTGTGCCCTTGTTTATTAATACACTCATTAACAAACCTTAACAAGCCCCCATGCGGCAAGAAGTAATAAAGTTCTTCAATATCAATGCTGAAATATTGAAAGCTACCACAATTCTTTTTTGAAACGAACTTCACTTATGCGTGACACGCATACGAAAGAGGTATGAAAAACTGAAAACATGATAAGCAGTTCTGCAAATATCTAGAAACAGCGGCTTGCCAGGTGCCTCTTTCTTAAACAATTGCTCAGAAAGGATGTCGTTCGTATGTGTTTTCGATGAGAAAAATAATTCTAAGGTATGTGATTTGACCATCTTGACATTGCAAGCTATTCTCTTAAGGTTATGTTTTGACATAAGGTCAGGAGCACGTTGCCTAACTACCGGTAGCTTGAGTGTTAACGCCCTAATGTCCTTTATCATGAGTGCTGATGTTTTTGTCAAGAAAATAATGTCTGGCATATTTATGAAATTCCCTTTCTGCGGTGAAATCACTGGTCTGAGTTTCTCGCGCACAAAATAAAAGCCGGATAGGGTCAGAGTTTAAAATGCGTATTAGTTCCCATGATACTAGCAATGCCGCTTGAAATACGCTGCGAGTGCTCTTCGTGATCTAGTCTAGTAATAGTACGTGAACGCATTTGTTGCTTTGAGGTTCCGTATAAAACGGTATTTTGGGCCTAAGGCTAGCATTTTGCAGTGGCTATCATCTAAGACAGCTCCACCAAGGACTAACAATTTATTTTGCGGAGAAACAGTGGAAAAAAATATTTCTCTTACATGATTGAAGTTCTAGAGAGAGAGAGAGATAAAGATGCAAGGAAAGGCAGGGAGGTTAACCAGACGCACATCCGGTTTGCTACCCTGCACTGGGGAAGGGATAAAGAGGAGAAAAGAGGTTGCAGAAAGATGAGAAGGTACACACAATCTAGAAGTTTTGCACTTCAGAGGGAATTCCGTATGCAGGTTAGCTACCCTCATGCAGTCGGCGTACAGCTGCTTCTGGTGGTGATCGTCACGTAGAGTAAAGCAATGGGCATTGAGGCATTTCTGATGAAATTTTACTTGACGACACGGGTTTGCACACAATAAGGCACGAATTATCCCGGCATATCCCGTTGATGGTTGCGGAAAGTCGCACAAAAGTGGTACTTTTGTGCGACTTTCGGCAACCATCAATTATTATTATTATTATTATTATTATTATTATTATTATTATTATTATTAAAATAACATTGCATTTTTTTATTGACCAAGGAGTTGACGGAAGTTAAGAGAAAAGCTAAGGGGCATCTTCACTACTTCTTGCGACCCGATAGTAGACTTTGACAATTGTAAAGCACAGCCTTATAAACAAGGCAAATAAACAGCTCATCAGAAAAAAAGTAAGGAAAGAATTGAACATCTGGGTTATCAACAGTAATAGAAAGCAATTTCATGGGGAGTAATTATCAGTAAAATCACATTGCGACCACGTGCGATGCAAAATAAAACAATTTCTTGATTTATATGCTGTGTTTAACGTCCCAAAACTTCCATATGATTATGAGAGATGACGTAGTGGTGGGCTCCAAACATTTCGACGACCTAGGGTTTTTAACGTGCGCCCAAATTTGAGCACACGGGTCTACAGCATTTTTGCCTTCAGCGAAAATGCAGCTGCCGCAACCGGGATTCGATCCCGTGATCTGCGGGTCAACAACCGAGCACCTTATTCACTAAACCACCGTGGCAGGGCAATGCAAAATAAAATGCCGAATTTTGTAGTATTGGAAATACACAAAAGCAATAAACTCGGGTAAACGCTGAATTTTGAAGTATTGGAACTTAGGAAAAGCAATAAACTCGGGTAAACGCTCAATTTCCCCCCAAATAAAAACCCAGCGTTACAGGAGATTAGAATGATCATGTTTCGGTCCCTTACCGAACAGATAGACCCGCAAGGTGATGAACCCTGCAAAAGAAGCTGGCAAACCTGATTTTTTGGGCGGAGAAATGGGAATATTGAATTTCCTCTACTGTTGTTTCAAAAGTTAGTGGCAGGGGAAAAATTATTGCTTTCTTCCCAAATAATGTACAATTCCGTTCAATCTTAGTGACATTTTGTGTTCCATTTTTACTTTGTTTCCTTCAATCTTCTGCACTTTGTCATGGTATCACAGTGCTGTAAGTTACATTGTGGATATGCTCTCTTGTTTTTACGTTCCACTATAGTCATTTTGCTATTTGATGTTGTTGAACTTACTTGATCACCTGTTACTAATGCAACGAACTTCCCTGTTTCACGAAACTCGCTAGCAAACGCTGGCGGCGACGGTGTTATTTCTCACGGTATGGTAGTTTCGTGCTCATCGTAGATTGAGCGTTTCTATAGTTCATGCGTGCCGTTCGCTCTCTCGCCGCATGGCGAGTGCAGAGGCGTGGGCGCCTTCTCTTGCGCCAAGCAAATGAACCATCACGCCAGGGGCAGACGACACAAGCAAAAGATAGCTTTCATGTTACAGCGACACATGCCAATACGAAGTGATAGGTAGAAAGCTGGTTCCTTCATAGAATCTGAGCTATAACTGGGCTGGTGTTAGACTTGTCTTAGGACACCCTATGGTGCATCGCCCCAAAGAAAATTGATGGGCCAAGTGAGAACCAAACCCAAGCTTTTTAAATTGAAAGCAGGTTTTTCAACATGGAGCCACTTTAGTGCTTGAAAATGTTCCGGAAGAAAAGAGAGAAAACCGCTAAAAGCATTCCGAGTGGTGAGAGAAATCTTCTTAGCGCACGTAATATTGAGTGGCAAAGTCGTATAATTGCACAAGGTGTCAGAACATGTGAATTGCGCAAAGACTGTGTTTTAAAGCTGCCCCCTTTGAAAGTCATGCCCTGCGCATGTGCAAGAAGTAGTGCAACCTGATATTTGTACCTAATATAAGTGGCATGCCTGCATTTCTAATATAATAGAAGCTATTATTAAGGACACTTTATAAGTGTTATCGCCATTCGGTGGAAGCTATTGGTTATTGCGGGGAACAATTTTGGAGCTATGTTTTCTGAATACATAACGAAACCTCAGAAGCGACACAGGCTCACAGAAACTTTTATATAGAAAGCTGGTGCGTTTATAATATCTGAGCTATAATTAGGCTTATGTTTCTACATGTTGCCACGAGACAATCTCTGACATTCAACTTGCGCTTTGACAAATTCAGCATAACATTTAAGCCTCCAACGTACCAAAAGAGATAAAAAATAATATAAAAAATCTGGCATTCCACTAAACAGTAATATGTTCTCAAGCTGCGCCAAAAATTTTATTCATTGTGCCAACAATGTCAAGCTCGAAATTAATTCAACGAAAATAAACACTTCAAATAGCGTATAGCCATCTTACTCTAAGCATATAGGAAACACGTAGCCGGTAGTTTAGTCAGATAGTTTACCTGTCACCGTATATTTCAGCATGTTCAGGCAGTTCAGTGTTAGATAAAAGATACCAGAAAAAGCGGCCCTGCTGGTGTCATGGCAGGAGAACTTTGCAAATCCGCAATATGAACTCGCATCCATCTCCACCTTGACGCTCCTTTGAAGCGTCGGTAAGTACGCCGGTTATAGGAATGCTGGTTATGAACAAGTATACTCTTTAGTATGGCGCAAAAAAGAAAAAAAAAGACGAGGGTGACCACTGCATGGACAGCAGGTGAGTAACGACGAAGGAAGAGAAGTTGAATGACGCGCGTTGACCCAAAATAGAAAAGAGGGCAGGAAAGGGGAACAGTGATTTGCGAACGTGAACTCATCCATCAGTGACAACCCAGCACCTTTAAGGGAGCACCTAACGAAAATGGATGACAAGTACACCGTCTTTAGGCGCTTCCAATTGTAATACAAATAAAAGAGCAAGATAATGCCCTTCTCGTAGCGTTCTACCTAACGTCCAGAACTTGCTTTCTATAACCCGGCTCTGCAGCCGCATTTCTGTTAAGGCCTGACCAAACATACCTTTTTGCAGCGCGTGAGCGCGTGGAATTTTGACGCGGCGCCAAGCCCTCTCTCTACGGGGAGAGCAGAGGCATAGATTCGCGACCCTATGCACCCTCTCTGAATAGGGTGAGGGCATGGCACCATGTCAAACTACACACGCTGGCGCGCTGCAAAAAGGTGCATGTGGTCAGGTCTTCAGGGTGAAACGTGACTCACAGGTACTGATATATAGGGGCACGTGACAAAGCTCAGGTGGTTATAATCAGTTCAATGCCCTAGCAACGAACTATGAGACCTCATGGTCATACCATGTTCTTGGCACTGAAAATCATCGAATGTTTTCTTAGCTTGAGAATAGAAAGAAAGGGGGTCCCTGTGTGTAACGACGTGAAGTGCCCATACCCCGCTTGCAGTGAAACAAAGGTTTTAATATCGTGTTGGAAATCTGTAATCTAACTGAACGTAGTATTCAGCAACTCAATAAAAAGCGCATTCTTGCAAAATGACAAATGTGCTAACATTATAGATGTCAACTGATCTCTGCAACTCAATCACAGAAAAGGTGGCGCTAGCCAATAGAAAAATGGTGTTGTCTGAAAGTCAGGTGAACATATAGTCATACCGGAGTGTTAAACTGCGAGACTGGTTCTCGCAAGTAAATGTCCAAGGAGCACGTAAAACGTTTTACTGTTTACTGTAGAATGTCACGAATTGACGACAGACCGCGAAGTGTACTTTAAATTTGCATTTTCGATAATTTTGCCACAAGGCAGTAGTGCGATTGGGGCATAAAGTGGTAGAGGGCCTTTCCCTTGAAGAAAAGACTACAGAGTGAATAGAGACTCGTCCCAGCCCGCCAGTGTGCCAGCCATTGTCGCCACGTGTAACATCGTAAATATCAGCAAATATAAGTTTCTTTATAAGAATATAACTGCGAAATTGTGTAATAGTTGCTATAAAAAGCTGAGAAATGAAAAAAAAACAAGAATTTTTTTCTTGGGCGCTTTCATAACTGAAGTATTCAAGGAATAAAAGTTGTTCGTCTGATTGATCCTTCAGTATAATGTAAAAGTCAAAAAAACGTCAGTTGATGTAATTCTCATATGACACGTACGCACGCACGCCCCCCTCTCCCCTGCACGCACACACACACAGTCGAAAAAACAAGCTCACTAGAACGGCAGAGCCCAGTAAAAATTTTAAAGAATGAAACAAAAAGGCCGTGGAAAAGCGGGTTATTTTTGCACTAACATCGTCCTTTTTCGTGTTAATGCAATCTTTCTTGCACTAGGTTCGGAATTTCTCAAAGGAAAAGGCGAGAAGCAATTTAGTTCAGCTAGAAAAAAAAAGTATTGCCTCGAGGTGAAGCAATGAATGCGAAATCAAAAAATTAGAATGTCACAGGAAGAAGAGAAATGAGCTTGAACGGAAACTTTTGTTCTAGCCACCTCTATACCGGAGTTCATCGTGCGGTCAAAAGTAGCAACACGACAGCCTATATGGAAGGCGAAGATCTTTCGGCACTACGGCGTGAATTTACAGCTATATAAGACATCTTTCATTACAAAATCTTTAAGCATAGCTGTAAATGTTTTTTTTTTTTGCTTCGCGTTATAGAAAAGTTACGAAGAGTAAACAGCAAATGATTAATTGTTCTGATTTTAGGTCTGAAAACAAGGTATGTTTTGATAGACCAGCAGTTGTGTCAATAATTAAGTATGAATTCATAAAAGGGCATTAAAATTATGCTCAAGGAGTACATTTCAAAAGTTCACGATATGCGTTGGAGTTCCCCACTCATCGAATAGAGTAACCAAACAAAAGATGAAAGCAAAAGTGCTCCTTAAAAATAGCTGGAGGAACTTTTCGCGCAACCAGTGCTCTTGCTTATGAAGTAACGCGCGGCACCAAAATGACGAATGCGGGACAGGGAGACCACACATAAGCGCTAACTAACAACACTGACTTATTAAAAGTAGCACTTCAGGTTTTTTTTTTTAAATATGAAGCTACGTCTAAGTGCGCAAACATTTTCCCGTTGTCAGAAGGTGGTCACCACAGCCTGTGTTGGTGTTGTGGACCTTAATTAAGCTTAGAAAGAGAACTTCTTGTTGACTGAGTGATTCTCGATTATATGAATGAAAAAGAATAGAGAAACAATTCCGGAATATAGTTGCCAAGAAAGTGTTTTCTGCTCGTATACCAGCCACTCTACAACTTCCCGAACAACAACTGTGCGTGTACATAACCTGGCTGAAAGACGCTCGACACACTACCACCGCTTGCGAGGAATCCTCACGCAGACGCAGCCAGCCAAGCAGCATTCACTTTCTTTTTCGCTGGAAGACGGAAACGCTGACTTGTATGGAATTCACAGAGGCCTGCATCTTCTAGGCTGGCTCTATACTGTACAGAGCCGCAGGAATGCCTTTGCGTACTCAGTTCTGGCGGTGGAGTTCCACAGCAACGTGCGTCGTACACGCATGCAATATTGAGTGTGAGAGTACAGCCCTGGCGAAAACTTCTGTGGATCATCCACTCACGAACGTCTTTGGCATTCTCTTCCCCGGCCTAAAAGTAATGTCGATGGAACCTGCACAGTTCTTTATGCTCCTAGAAAATATATATCCGGTTATAAGAACTTTTTTTACAGACAAATGTCAGCGTGTTATGCTACGCATATGAAAGTTCTATGCAGTACGAATGAACCACTGATGAAATTGGCATTACAATAATTTTGAGTGCAACAGCCGCCGTGGCTGTTGTACTCAACGGGGGGCACGTGATTTTAAGATTGCAGGTTCTGATTGTTTTCACGTACACTCATCTTTATTCACTTCTATCACAATAATACTTCACACTTAACAGTACAATTGAAGCCCTACATACCGTATTTGGCTTCATTATCCTCAGCTTTTATTTAAAGTAGTGCCAAAAAAAAAGAAACGCGGACTCAAAACTCCCCTCTTGATACATTACGTATAGCGACACAAAGCTTACGTCAAAAACTTTCTGAAGAGCCTTTCAAGGGTTATTAAATCAAAAAGCGTTTTTTTGTATTGCTAAATTGCTGTTTCACAATACTAAAATCACAATTGCTGAAGTGAGTTTTTTTTGTAAACACGAAAATCCGCAAAAAAAAAAAGAAAACAAGGTGGCGACGCCGCCCTGAAGTTGCAGGGCTAATCACCCTGACGTGATAGATTTGGTGGTGTCTATAAGAGATTTTGTAATTCATAATGAATACAAGCGAAATTTGTCGTCCCCTGAGGGGGCCAGAGACTTATCATACCAACTTTTCAGAAACTTACTTGAGCCAATGTCACCAAAATACGAAAAAGGGCGCTTGGAAATCTGTGACGTCACGTGCGCAGATTTCTGCGCAAATTTTCGAAGTGAAACATTGACATTGATTTTTCTCTTCTATCAAATAATATAATGCCACATTCGTTATTCAAGTTTCGTTATCGCCCTCTCACACACTCAGTAGTTGTCTGCGCAAACCACGCCTGCAGTGTTCGAGGAGCTTCAGGACCGTAGTAGAATATTTTATAAAAATTACGCGCACTTCGCGAACATTACAGATTATTCTGTGAAATACCTGGTTGCTAGTGATAACGCTAGAATACTAGACAGCACGTATATAAATGTCGACGTGCTTCACCGCTTGTCAGTAGATTGACGTCTGACACTCTGTTCACTGCTATCAGTGCTGTGTGTATCGCTGTATCCTGACTTTTTGTTGACAAGACACTGGTTCGACCGAATAAACGGTTCGATCTTCGACCTACAGTATGCTCCATTCGTCAGCGTCACGAACCCGTGACATCTGGTGGAGGTGCTTCCCAAACCATGTACCAAAATTCGCCAACCAGTCGTGAGCCGAGCCTATACCATCAAAGCGACATCGACACTAACGCTTCGCAGTGAGCAAGCCGCCAGCAGAAAGTCTATCGCCGAAGTACGGGCTTCTACACGACAACAGCAAAAAAACCACTGTCATGATCTCGACTGCGGCAGCAATGACAGGCGCTGCACCATAGCCCGCGATCGTGATTCAGCCCCCCAGAGAGTCGCCGATCTTATGTGGACCGCCAAGTCAAGATCCCTCGACCTGGCGGGAGATATTCGGAAGGGTCTCGTCATTTAGCCACGGGAGCTCCGAAGACAAGAAGCGTCATGTCTATTTATACTTCAAGGACGCAGCAAGGACCACTTTCGAGAACAGGGAATATACCATGACAACATGGGGCATCTTTCAGACCATCTTTCTTGCTGCGTTTGCAAGCGTCGTCCATAAAGTAAAAGCCGCTGCTTCGCTGGAAACACGAGCGCAGCTTCCGAGCGAAAGCGTCGCAATCTTTGAAGAAGAGATGCTTCGTCTGTTTTGACACTCTGAATTTGACATGACCGAAGAGAAGAAGGTCTGTGTGCTCATGCGAGGAATAAAGTAAGACC
This sequence comes from Rhipicephalus microplus, assembly GCF_043290135.1. Taxonomy (NCBI): domain Eukaryota; kingdom Metazoa; phylum Arthropoda; class Arachnida; order Ixodida; family Ixodidae; genus Rhipicephalus; species Rhipicephalus microplus. The sequence goes on from NC_134703.1 coordinate 17,241,795, forward strand.
TCATGGCTGGGCTGGTGCAGAAGCCACCCAAACCAACTCAAGTGTTTGTAACAGAGGCTACGACAATTCAGAAGACGCAGGAAATTCGTACCAGCCAGTACAATGGCCGATCGCTGCAAGACAACCCAGCTGTTCATGCCTTCAACAATGGTGAAAGTTAACTTTATTAAGAAGTTCGAAGCAAAATTCGTCTATCTAAACTGATTTAATTCTTCATTGTAGGGTAACTTTCATGAGCGTGTCTGCATGAGTGAGAGAGACTGTGTTTCAGCGTGTGCGTTTTGATTTAGACGAAACATTGCCTTTAGGCGTAACTTTGAAAAACACCCGTGACAAGCCAACGATTAAGGTTTTCTTTTACATGTGTACGCTAGCGAGTTCTTGTACCATAAAAAAAAGACTAACTGCCTGAAGCACTCAACTTAGCTTTGGTAAAAGATCCAGTCAAGGAATAACATCAGGCAAATAGTCTCGTTAACAGACGTAATATTGTCACGAGGACACGCAGAATTCCGTAAAGCTCCCCATCACATGAAATAATCAACAAAGTGAGTGGTGTAAAGCTTGCCTCTTTCTTATAAAAGGCTCAGGCATCACCATAGTGATCATGATTTCTACAGTTGCATAAGTCTACAGTTGCATAAATTCGATGATTGATTTATATGTGGGGTTTAACGTCCCAAAACCACCATATTATTATGAGAGACGCAGTAGTGGAGGGCTTCGGAAATTTCGACCACCTGGGGTTCTTTAACGTGCACCCAAATCTGAGCACACGGGCCTACAGCATTTCTGCCCCCCCCCCCCCATCGGGTTGCATAAATTTGTCTATTACCGACGCATAGTGGATAGTTTAATAAAGTTTGCGCAACCTTAAGTAATTTATATAGACAAAACTGGTCTCACGAGGCGTTAAATATGCAGATTTATTTGCAAAGCAATGTAGTTTTTCATTGCGGCTCACTTGTACGGAAATGCAGCCCAGTTTTAGCCTTCTTATGTTACAAAAGCGTAACGCCTGGCAATTTTCGTTACCCACAGAAGTGATTATTTGAAAGACAAAAACAATGATGGTGTTTTGAGGCAATAGCTTTCTTCAAGGGTTTCCAGCACCTATGCTTAGTATTCCGGCTTCTATTCGAGCGGTACTTCATCTTGGTAACTACCTCCGATAATTTTATATGCAAGATTTAACGTCGCAAAACCACCGTATGATTATGAGAGACGCCGTAGTTGAGGGCTCCGGAAATTTCGACAATCTGGGGTCTTTCAACGTGCACGCAAGTCTGACCACATGGGCCTACAGCGTTCCCGCCTTTTCAGCCGGGATTTGATCCAGTGACCTGCGCGTCCGCAGCCGAGTATCTTAACCACCAGACCACCGCGGGGGGGGGGGGGGGGGGGGCATTGGGAACTACCTCTGAATACATACAAAGCGCCAGACTCGAGTAGGGGCTGTAGCTCCATTACTAAGCTAGAAACAACCATGCCCAAGAAAGCGCTTTGCTGAAAAGCGTTTGCCAGTATGCCCGTTAGATGAACTAAACAGTGCACTTTAGGCAACGTGCTCGCGGTCAGATACATACAGCCAAACCAGGACACTACTCCAACGCCATACAATTTCGCAATAACGTGTAAATGCATTTACCTTGATGCTTGCGAAGTTGCTGCGGCGAGTTTGCACGTAAGAAGCATTGGGTCTTACTGGACTCTACTACCCAACGTCTTTCGCGAGAAAGGAATCATGCTTGCTTTCGAATAATTGGTGGACATACTCACTGGCACTACACCCTAGCTTCTGCCCCCTCCATTTTTACTTTTGACTTATTTATTTAACCAGCGTTCATATTCATATCATCCCGGGGAATTCTATATTTTTCTCCTCTTACCATTTTAATACGTACAAACAGTAAATTAGGAGCACCTCTTCCGGTTAATCTTCCGGTTGATTTTCACTCTCATACTTTTTTGCTTCCCCGGCATCAAGTGCGACATTTCTAAATACAGAAAGAGCAGTATTGCTTTTTCACGAACCTGAGTTTTCAAATAAATGTACGTCCGTCCGTCCGTCCATCCGTCCGTCCGTCTGTCTGTCTAATAGTTCTGACCACAATAAGATCAAGTAGTAATGAAGAAAACCAAAGCAAGCTTTCATTTGAGCATATACGCCACACGGAAAAAAACATGAGCAATTCGAAGAACAAAACTAAGTTGAACTTGCACCTAAAAATAACACACAAGAAGTAAGGAGGTTGGGTTGGCACCTGCGTTAGAGATGAGTAGGGCTGGTTGGAAGGGCCGTCTTTCTACATCGTGTTCACTCACGTCTTTACCGCCGACGTGTCTCTGCTGCAATTTGTTATATTGGTCGATAGCCAGGAAATGACGTTTGGCTTTCACGTGAGCTGACAGCCGCTTAGCCTGTCAGAACAGATTTGCCCGATCATACGCGATTCCGCCTCGAGTGCACGAGAAGTCAGCCCGAAGAGCCAGATGCCGCGTCCGCAACGTTGGCGGAAATTCCTCATGCAGAAGAATAATCCACGGCGAACGGGCCACGTTTGATCGATATCTGATGTTGGACCTAAAAAAAGACCGATAAAACTCGGCCTCACTCTGGCTTGATCCTATTAGTACACAGCCCACATGGCGTGTTAGGTGCCTTTCATTTCGATCGCAAGTCTTACCTTCGTCATCTTCATGTGAACTCTCTTAAGCAGGGGAAGTTCTATCAATGCGCAAGTGATTGCCTGCGCGAGAGGTAAGTCGACAAATATGGGTTTGCTACCTGTAGTTTTAATCCTAATATCAAAAAAATACTTTGAGACTGTTCATACAGTCTTTTGTTCATTTATTTCGGCTTAACAAAATCTCTATTTAAATTGATAGAGCTCCCATTAAACAACGGTCAATGGTCCATCGCTAGCTGCCGAAACGATGGAGCGGAAACTCCCGCTGAACGGGTTCTGGTATGACGACACATTGTGGCCGCGCAGCTTCCACCAGTGGCGTCTGCCGGGTATACAACTAGAAATAATTATTAACCAACAAAGAATTTCTTTCGTGACGACACTGGAGACGTCAGAAAATAGTGGAAAATGGTATGAAAACGAACGCAGAAGGGTTTTCATGGAAGCCCCCCCTTTTCCCTCTTAGCGTGCAAATGGAATGCGTTCGTGTTTTCTTGCAGGTCCGCTGGTCGCTCGGGCAATCCGGCCGGTAAATAAATTTAGCTAACAATTGTTGCATTTTGATTGTGTGTAGCGAAGTGGACAAACTAAAGCTGACCGATTTCTAGATAAGACAAAAGTCAATCAACACAAGTAAAAATATTTTTTTTCTTAATCGCGCCTTTGGTACTAAGGAAGAGAATTATGCACGTGACGTGGAAGCGCTAATTTGTACACCACTTTAATTAACAAGGCCATTGTGAGTGAACATCGCACCCAGAATATACAAATCAATGCGAAAAATATTAACAATCCTCAGCAGGCCACGGGGTAGTTGACACAATTAATCCTGTTATGACGACGTGCATAATTTTCTTACAGAACTTGAGTACCAAACAAGACAAAACTTCAAGGGAAAAGGAAGGTTTGACGAGATGAGAAATCGTTCAACAAGAAATACCTCTGGAGCCAATTTTTCAGTAATTTGTCTTCGTCCGGGCAGCAGCAATGCCTTGACGAGAAAAATCAACTTCTCAAAACGTTGTCTCCAATGACGAACCCTCTCAAACAATTTCTCAAAGCACCAAGTTCATTAAGCGTATTTCAGTGCCAGTATTAGAAGATCCACTAAGTTTCAAACTGGCAACATGCGTTTTCATGAACAGGAAAGAGCATATAATGGCTTGACATCCCCGGAACTAAATGTAAAAGATAAAGAAACTGCGTAGCCAAACAAACATGCAGTATTTCTTTAAAAGTAGTTTTCCAGCAGCAGGTTACCTTCTCCTGGCAAAGGGTAGGAAGGGGTTGCGAACTTGGAGTCGAGTAGTGCGGTCAGGCAATCTTGAAGAATAGAGTGATGACGCCATGGGAGTACTGTTTAAAATAGTGTCGCCGACACGACGCTCAGCGCTGTAATTGGTTTCAGCAATTTCTTGAAAAAAATATTTAATAACCGTTCGAATAACTGTGGAGTACACACATGAGGTGAATATTCAAGGCCTCTAAGTATTATTTTACAGTTTGTGATATAATATTGAATTTGTAGCACGGTAAGTTTGTTCCTGTTGTTTCGAATACCATTTTAATGACTTTGTGAGTAGCAATTGATACCTGCCTAGTGTGCAAGTTTGCGTGATGTTTGTACTGCCCTAACTAATAATATATTTTGTTCGTGTCATAAACTGTTGGCTTGAGCTCGGCCTTTGGACCCCAACCAATGTGTTAGAGCACTAAAAGGACCTACATTTAAAGTGAGCGTGCTTTCGCGTAACGTTTCCATTAACCTATACGTGAACCCTTGCAATCTGCCCTGCGACTGCCTCCCCGTTAGCGGGTTCAGGGTCACTTTATATTAGGCGAGTCAAACGGTTGGCATTCATGAACAGTATCGAGGCCCACTCTACAGAAGATAGGCATTCCTCGGAAAAACAGTTCATGTATATGTGGTGATATGCCCGGGGAGGGGTTGAGGCTGCCACCCAGGATCCGGCGAAGGACGACTCTTGCGATGCGTCTCACGGACAAGTAGAAGATGCGTTTAATTTATATATTTGCAAGAGAAGTACATTGCAACGAGAGCGTACAGACGCGCCTTTCCATCACAAGGGCCCAGAGTGCACTCGAGACGAGCGGGCCAGCGAAGTCCAGAGAGAGAGCTCCCACCGCACACGCGACGCGCTTTTTATACCCCTCGTCCGTGCACGTGCATCTTCTCAGACGCAGGCTGTGTTTCCCAGCGACGCTGATGTGCGTTTCCTGCGGCGTACACAGACGCCTCCCGCGTTCCTGCAGGACGCGGACAGCGTTTGACCGTTACGCCGATGAGCGTCCCTTGCAAGCCACCTCCTTGCTTTGCCGGTCATAACAGCCCCTCCGCCACCCGAAGAGGTCACGGAAGGGCTGCAGTGGCGCTGCTCCCTGAAGTGGCCGTTGTGCTTCCTCTCGGGCGTCTCACTGACTGTCAACCACCACCCACACACGCACACCACACAGCACAGCACACCCCTGCACAGCACAGCACAAAGCAGATCGCCCAACAAGCTCATCTCGGCGTCGCCACGATCCACCGCACACCCACACACAAGGCTAAATAGTAGCACTTGCTGCCGTGAATCGCTTGGGACTTTCCTGGCGTCATGCAGCTCTTGCACATCGCGTCGACTTTCATGCCGACGGGCAAACGTGCCACGCCCACCTCCAGTGTCGTTGGGAGCTTGTATAGCCAGGCCAAGTGCATATCGGTCATCTGGGAGCGTGACAACAGGAACTCTTTGCGAGATGCCCAGCCTCCGCAAACGTGAGCGCCGAAATCGTCGCAAGGATCCACACTTTTGTCCAGCTGACCGTCGATGCGACGCTTGTGTTCCTCGCAGCCTTTCGTGGTACAAAACCTCACGCGCTGCGCATTTCCATGGGCTCGCAGAAAACTATGAATCCCAGGACGACAATTATGACAAACAGTACCAGCAGCACCTTCACAATGCCCCACAGATCCAGGTCGGCCTTTTCTTCCTTACAAGAGGGTGTCTCGGCACGAACGTCGAGCAATGCGATCAAGGCATTCAGCGATTGCGTACCCCTCTTGCCCTTGTTAGCAGAGGCTCTTGGCGCAGCAGTATCGCTTGAAGATGAAGCAGGATGTTCGGATGACCCAGGTAGAGATGTAAAGGCTGTAGCCTTGGGGTTCTCGGAAGTTGCTGCGTGGGCAAGTTCCAGGTCGCCTGGCTTAGCGGGACCATCTGCTGTGGCCTTGGATCCTGCGGCGCTTGGGACGTCGCCTTTTTGGACCCCGCCCTCCACTACCTTCTCGTCTGCCTGGGTGTCTTGAGTCATCGACGACTTCGATGCACTAATCGATACCGGTGCTTGTGGGCCGCGCTCAGCTTTGCTCTGCCTGTGGAGGCGCTTCCGATTCTTGCGTCGGACCGGAGCGAGCTTATGGTGCGAGGCGGCAAGTTTGGGGTTCGCCAGGGCACCGTCCGTCACTGAGCCCGTCGCCGAGCCCGTCGCCGAGCCCGTCACTGAGCCCGTAAAAGAAAACACTACCTTCGGTTTTCGACAGCCAGCCGCTATGTGTCCTGGCTCTTGGCACCGGAAACACAAAAGTGGCCTTTTCACCTCAAAAATCTTTTCCTTCCCCGAGTTTTCCTTTGCTTCGATCTCGGACGCAATCATTGCAGAGCTGGCGCCCTTACGCACAGGGCAATCTTTGAGCGGCCGTTTGCTGAATGGACGAACGCGTGCTTTTTCTGACTGGCGACGGACGGTGTACTCATCAGCTAGCTCAGCCGCGCGTTTCATGTTCCTCTCACCAGGTCCATCTTGAATCCACAGCCGCATTTCCTCATTCAAGCACCCGCAAAATTGCTCAAGGCAGATGAAGTCCACCAGCTTATTCCGATCCTCGTAGACACCTTCTCCCCTCAGCCACTCCACTAAATCGGCCTTCATGTTGAATGCGAATTCCTGAATGTCTCGCTCGTTTTCTTTTGTGCGTCCCCAAACCGGTGGCGAAACGCTTCTGCTGAAAGCCGGAATTTCTTTAGGAGGGCAGCCTTCACTTTGTTATAGTCATCCGCGTCTGTTGCTGGCAAACGCGCAAGCGTGTCCGCTGCTTCGCAGGGCAATACCATTAGTAGCTTTTCAGGCCACGTGGCACGATCAAACCCAATCCTCACACAAGTTCTTTCGAAATTTACAAGGAACAACGCTAGGTCCTCGCTCATTTTGTAAGGCTGCAAGAGGTCCCTCATGCTCACTCGTGCGCCTGCCTGAATCTCTGCATTTTCTGTTCCCAGATCACTAGCGCCTTTTGCCTCTGCAATCTTAAGCTTAAGCCGCAAGCGCTCAAGCTCCCTTTCTTGGCTTTCCGCTTCTTCTTTGCGCCTGACGGTTTCTCTTTCAAACATAAGGCGCTCTCGCTCTTCGACTTCTTGTGCCCTTTTCATCCTCTCCTGAATTAGCTCCCAGCACTCGGCGAGCTTCTCCGCATCCGCGCCGGAATCCTTAACCGCCTGTATTAAAAGTGGCTTTCTATGTATAGTCGCCACCTCAATCCCCCGGCTCCTGGCACAACAGCACTAAATCCGGTTTCCTCAATTTGTTCAAGTCCATGGTCACCCCGTGCAGACTTCCGTTGCTCAAACTGCCCTTAAGGTACCTCTAATAAACCCAATCCTTCACATAGCAGCAACTAATCTACCCTTTTGGATAAACATCACCATCTATCCAAAACACCTGGCAGAATCTCTACGGAAAGTGAGCACTCACCAGCATCGGTACCAGGAAAGAACACGAACCGATCCCGCCGCTGCCAACCAGTTGATATGCCCGGGGAGGGGTTGAGGCTGCCACCCAGGATCCGGCGAAGGACGACTCTTGCGACGCGCCTCACGTACAAGTAGAAGATGCGTTTAATTTACATATTTGCAAGAGAAGTACATTTCAACGAGAGCGTACAGACGCGCCTTTCCATCACAAGGGCCCAGAGTGCACTCGAGACGAGCGGGCCAGCGAAGTCCAGAGAGAGAGCTCCCACCGCACACGCGACGCGCGTTTTATACCCCTCGTCCATGCACGTGCATCTTCTCAGACGCAGGCTGTGTTTCCCAGCGACGCTGATGTGCGTTTCCTGCGGCGTACACAGACGCCTCCCGCGTTCCTGCAGGACGCGGACAGCGTTTGACCGTTACGCCGATGAGCGTCCTTTGCAAGCCACCTCCTTGCTGTGCCGGTCATAACAGTGGTGCAACAGAAACTCCTGATAAGGACTTTAGTATTGAATTTGTGATGTGCGACTGAGAACGCGTTATTTAAGGGCTGATCAAAGACACTGTCGCCCGTATTAATGCGTGCGGAAGCACTTTTCCTGGGACGAGCTTTGCGGCGGAGGGAGGCAAGAGGTGAACTAGGCCCGAGATGCCACTTCGGCGGCACCCAAGAGGCCACAGCTTCGCTTTTATCCAGCGGCTATTTTATTGCGATAGTAATTATATGGACATTCTCGGGTAAATTTTGCCGCTAGCGTCGGTGAGCGCCGTCAATCATCGCATATGTATACGTATCTGTATGTAGGAAAACGCAAGAAAGAAAACTAATTCGTCGTTCAGCCCATCCATCGTTCAGCTCGGTCGTTCAGCCCATCAATATAATAGAATGTGTACGAAAGAGTGGTTTAACTATATAGGTGGATAATGTTTTACCGCTGTCAAGCAAGAGGGTGGTATTTAATTTTATCAGATATGTGTCTCATAGCTAAACTTTCAAGGATGACAATATTTTCGGTGTTATTGCAATCCGAGTGATACTGGAACTGATGCGCACCCCATTTATTTCGAAGGGCGTAGTACATGCATTTCGTTCTGCGGTTTCTCGAAACACTTGTCAGTGAAACATTGTTTTAAAGCTAAAGCCGTTTATTGCTAGGAGAAACAAACATCAATCCGGCAGCGGTGTCAATTGGGTGTCCCAAATAGTAGTTACGCGATTCTCAGCGTCGTAATGAACAACACAAGCCATTGGCTGCTTTGCGAGTGATGTCCACCTCGTCGCAGCCGTGGCGGTGAACCAGCGTGCATCAGCTTCTCCTGAAACGTTCCATATGAGGTATACATGCCACGCACAACTCTAGAAGAACGCCGGCCGTGGAAACGTGAGAAGTTCTCATTAGCCGGGCCGATGGTGCAATCTGAGCACAAAAAATTGCCCGCAGCTTCCCTCGGGGGAACACTGAGGAGGATGCGGAGCATATAATTGGTTAACGGGGTGTTAAAGTGCGACTTACTTGGGTCGATGGCTAAATTGGTTAACGTGGTTGTGAAATTGGGTGTTAAATTGCGACTTACTTGGGTCGATGGCTAAATTGGTTAACGTGGTTGTAGGAGGGGGTGTTAAATGAGTGAACACGTACACACGTATGCGAAAGGGCGGCGCTGGTCGAAGGGACGTCGATCATTGTGTTTGTGGATTCGTTGGAATTCATTTCACCGCGACCTTGGACGTCGACGCGCCGTACAAACCAACCGACGAGCGGCAACTGAGCGAGCGAGCGCCGACTTTGAGTATATATACAGCGCGACGGCGCATGCACTGTCAGCTGTCGAATGTTCGAGAAGGGGGAGAAGCGCAACGGCGCATGCGCGCGCGTCAGCTGCCAATGTTCTCAAAGCGTGACGGCGCATGCGCGCTACATTACACAGCTAGCGAATGTTCGTGAAGAGGAGAAGCGCACGCGGTGTGTAGAGGAGGAAGGGTGCACAGATGGTGGAGCAGTGAAGCGCGCGCGGTGTGTAGAGGAGGAAGGGATGCACAGATGGTGGAAGAAGGAGGAGGAAGCTTGCGGACGGCGCCGCACTACAAGCCTCGAGTATTAGATGCTCCGCATCTAAAACAGGCCCGGGATGCTAAGTGCCAGCTGCAGCTGCCCATAACCCGGCAGCCTTCCAAGCCTCGCTAAATCGCGAACAGGAATGCAAGCGCCGGCGATGGGTGGATTTTGTAAACCACGCCACCGAGTTGGTTCGCTATATGTCAGACGCTTGAAACAGCACCGTGCCGAACAGTGAATGCGTGGTTCTTGAAGAAGAATGAAAAAAAAATCACCTAATTTATTTCTGCCTATAAGCGACACGGTGCAGTACCTACGCCAAACAAATAGCGTTGTGGCGTTACCGTGATGATTTCGGGAGAACGGATGGATGGATAGATGTGGCTGTACCATTTAGATAGGGCGGCGGCTAACGCCACCTAGCCGTAATACTTAGTGAACTAACCATTAGATTTATCTTTTTTTCCTCTGAAATAGTGAGGTTGAGGATTCGTACTTTGCAGTGAAGGGTTTATTTTCACTCGTGCCTTGACTTTAGCCACCAATTAGATAACCTCCTTCTAGTTAAGTCAACCCGCTTAAAGTCTATTTTGCCCTCCCTGTCCCTAAACCCCAGTGCTCTGAAAAACTCTGCGCCATCATCCTGAACTATAGGGTGAAGCCCTTTACAGAACATTATCAAGTGTTCGGCAGTTTCTTCTTCCTCTCCACACGCACTGCATACTGTGTCTACCGCTTCGTATTTGGCCCTATATGTCTTGGTTCGCAATACTCCCATCCTGGCCTCAAACAGTAGAGAACTACCCCGAGTATTATCATAGATCCTTTCCTTGGCGATTCCCTGCTTAAAAGTTCAATAGATCTCTAGTGCGGACTTCTTAATCATGCCAATTCTCCACATGTCAGTCTCCGTTTCCTTCCCTTTCTTCTTAACCGATAGTTCTTTTTGGTTTGGCCACCTGCTGTTTTCTAAGTATTTACCAGTCAATTTCCTGGTTCGCTTCCTCCATTTTGTATTGACATTCTTCATGTACAAGTAGCTGAAACCCTTCCTAGCCCAACGCTCCTCCCCCATTTCTCTCAATCGCTTCTCAAATTTTATCTTGCTGCTAGCTTCCCTGCCCTCAAATGATGTCCATCCCATATCACCTTGTACTCCCTGATTTGGTGTAATCCCGTGAGCTCCAAAAGCAAGCCTACCTATTTCACGTTGCCTAATTTCTAATCTTGCTTGAACTTCTGATCTGAACTTCTGAGAACATTAGCTGGTACGAGCGCCCTCTTTCAGCCGGAGTTTCTCTAGCGGCACTTTGGCTCCGGCTGTGACGTCTGTAACCGCTTGTGGTTCAAGAACATCCGCTCTGAATAATGGACTGCGAAACGCATTTAGCTGCTCATTACACTCCTCCATGACCATGATCATGCGAGGCACTATGTGCGGCATGTGAAGTAAACAGTGTGGTAAACTCACGTCAAACGTGTGATTGATTTAGTTGATTGATATGTGGGGCTTAACGTCCTAAAACCACCATATGATCATGAGAGATGCCGCAGTGGAGGGCTCCAGAAACTTTGACCACCTGAGGTTTTTTCACGTGCACCCAAATCTGAGCCCATGGGCCTACAGCATTTTCACCTACATCGAAAATGCAGCAGCCGCAGCCAGGATTCCATCCCGCCACCTGAGGGTCAGCAGCCGAGTACCTTATGTAGTGACCACCATGGCGGGGCCGACGACTATTTAGTGGGCGAAGCTCCTTACACCATGAGTAGTTCCTTCCTCTATAGTAGTAGTAGTAGTAATAGCGGTAGTAGTAGTAGTAGTAGTAGTAGTAGATGTAACCACCTCTAGCTTATGAGTTGCTCTACATATGGCGTTGTTTGTATATATCCTTGGGAGAAATATAACTAGATGGTGTTAGTGGTTTTCACAGCATATCCACGGAGTGAATGATGAGTGGGGTGAAGCATCCGTTCGTACGTCCATCAATTCCAAGGAGGCAGACAGACAGACAGAAATATGCTTTCGCATATGGCTGCATTCTGCGTAATGAGTAGCATGCTTTAGAAGATTAGCAATTATTTACGTGAGATCTTTTTGAACTTGTTATGCAGCCACTACGTGGATTTAAGGGAATAGCGAACTGGGAGTGCACGAACACGCAACTGACAGAGAATAGCCACACAGCAGGGCACCCCAACAGACCAACTAGCCCATCTACCTATCCGGTTGCGTTTAACTACCCATTACGCTCCTCTATCATCATGATCGTGCGAGGCAGAATGTACGGCAGGTGAAATAGACACTGTTGAAAACGCAAGTCAAACATGTGTCAAACGTCATTAAGGACGGCGAACGTGCAACCAAAAGTTCGGCAGATCCCACGTACCTGGGAATCGACGTTATGAAAAGCATGCGGGGGGAAAGTTGACCACGTTTCAATTTTTTTTTATTTTCGACACGTCATGAAATGACGCTAAAAATATGTACAAATGTTGCATGCACAGACACATGTTGAAGAGTTTGGGAAAGGTTATATTTAACCAGTTGTTTGTATTTGCGCAACGATGCCAACTGTAACATGCGTATTAGCAACACCAGAACAGGATAAGAAGCGCTGATGCTCGAGTGGATGCTTGCCCAGGACACTGCTACATAAATCAACTTCAGCGCATGGCACCTATTCACAATTGACGTTAACCCGACGTCACGGCTATATCAAAGGAGTACATATGTATATGAAATTGGGTAGGCAGCACTGCAACCTCTATTGACGTTTCACAAACATTACCATCTTTTTGAAAAGTAGCTCCGCGACCTGGCGTAAATCTGTGGTAGAATGCTTCATTGCCACGCAGAATGCTTGGGTTCGATTCCAGCTGGGACCCTAACATTTATGATTTGCATTCGTCGGGTCGACGCTGCCGATGTCGGGTATTTCTAAATGCTCACGCGTTAAAATTGCCCATGTGTGTTCTCGTCGTTCCTGGGTAGATACTAAGTGTCAATCACCTGTGGCACATACCCGAATACAAGCAGCACATACCCGCCCGTGGGTATGTGTCACTGTCTGGCGGGAAGTGTTTGGCGACGTACACGACGGGATTGTGACAATATTTATGCCTTGACCAGCGCGTCATGTTGATCAAACCATCTTGCCCTCCCATGCTAATTTGGTTCACGCCAAGTTAAGGGGGTGACCACGAGAGCAACCAAACGTAAGCGGCTAGATAGATAGATTCACTGAAGTTCGCTAAACAGTGATTCACTTTTATAATTGTGAAAGGCTTTAGTGCAGCTTCGTGTGGGCCCACTGCTAAATAACGGGCCAAACGTCTCAGCTTTCGCTGTTTGATTGATTTATATGTGGGGTTTAACGTCCCAAAACCACCATATTTTATTTATTTATTTATTTCAAAGTACCTTACAGGCCCCATGGGGGCATTGAGTAAGGAAGGCTATACATATATACAAATAAACTGGAAAAAAATATACAAGACAGACAATTGAGCAAGGGGGGAATACATATAGACACCTCAAAATGAAAAAAAGTACAAAAACAAAAGAAACAATTGAGTAAGGGGCGCAATACTTATATACATCTCAAACTAAAACACATACAAAAGAAACAATCGGAAAATAATAAGTCAAACAAAAAGCACCAACATGTACAAAAGTTCAACATGTACAAAATATACACGCATAGTAACCGTGGGCGAAACACTGTATTTCCTGCGCATGCAGCGGCCACAAGGCAGAATCCTCGCGCACATGAATGATTATGATTATGAAAGACACCGTACTGGAGGGCTCCAAAAATTTCGACCACCTGGGGTTCTTTAACATGCACCCAAATCTGAGCACACAAGCCTAAACATTTCCGCCTCATCGGAAATACAGCCGCCGCAGACGGGATTTGATCCCGCGACCTGCGGGTCAGCAGCCGAGTACCTTAGCCACTAGACCACCGCGGCGGGGCAGCTTTCGCTATTAAACTTTTGTACGGAGTGCTTGGGCGGTGATTGTTTTTTTTTTCTTTTTAGCACACTTTCTTTTTGACATGGCCGAATAGAGGAGGGTGCTTCAATAAAACTTCGCTCCCCCCCCTCCGCATCCCCAATGGGAAACCGTGTGCACGCCCATGA